>NC_132883.1:41691236-41872803 GCF_030463535.1 Salminus brasiliensis | reverse complement strand
TCTGTACATAATATGGGGCATATCATTAAATGTAGATACTTTCATATAGAAACATATGGGATATATTTGTGTATGTCCTTATATATATGTAATACATTCGGGCATATTGTTATATTTAGATGCTTACATATAGATAATACGTATGGGAATTGTTTTATAGATATTTACAGATATTTAGTACATATGGGGCACATTACATTTAGACAATTGCATATTAATAATACAAACAGGACCTCTTTTTAGAGGTACATACAGATATGTAACATGGGGCATATTTTGCATAGATACTTACATATAAATAATACATATGGGATGTATTTTAAAGGATGCTTATCATAGATATTTAATACATATGGGGCATATTATTACCTTTAGATATCTTCACAAATCCATACATATAGATAATACATATGGAATGTATTTTAAAGGATAATTATTATAGATATTTAACATATGGGGCATATGCTTACCTTTAGATACTACATCCCTACATATAGATAATACATAGGGATATATGTTTATTGATACTTTCATATACATATACAATACATTTAGCACATCATTATTCCATATACATAGGTTAGACATTATTATTGCAGATAGGCATGTACTCATATAAAATACATATGGCAACACACACACACACCTACAAAAGAAGACGCAACCTGGACAAGTGCATTTAGAAGATTTTCGACTGTATGCCAAGATAATATGCCATTCAACTACTGTAAAATGATGAATACTGTCTGGCAACACTTCTGTGGTCCAGTGTTGATGGAGAACTGACACAACTCTGCTGGATTTGTGAAACTAGGTTAATTAGTGTCTAGCTAGTTCATTAATTCAGTTGCTGTGAATCTACTGAGAACTCTCAGTTCCATCACCATGTAATTACAACAATCACAATGTTGATTCCAGATAAAGGAATCAACAAACCCACCAAAGAACGGAGAAAGGTTGATAGAGAGATGTATTAGAGATATATTAGACGATAACCAAACAGCTGCTTCTCATAGTTGATGTGTTGGATGTGGGAGAGGCATGAAGATCTGAGCTAATTTGACAGGGTTCATATTGTTATGGCCAGCCCTGGTGGTGCCAGATACCACAGGTCTTCACGGGTCTTAGAGGAAGCTGTTTTGATGACTTGTGGAAGACCAACCGTAAGTTGAGCTTTAAAATCATCCGTAAATGAGAATATGAAAATACTGTGTAAGATGTAATCTGTGGCTCCGCCCCCTCAATCTGTTTACTGTTTATTCCCAATGGCAGGTTATAACTTATAACTACCCTATCACATGACATCACCAGACTGGGAGGCTTTTGACAATGGAGTGCTGAGCTCTTACTGAGTTTTGAACTTATGACCACCTCAGACTTGATAAGCAGCAGTTAGACCGTAGGGCCGTCTAGAGCTATGAAATTGCACTACATAAAAACACAGTTCTGCGTAAATTTACCTTCCATTCTTTCTCAGAAATGTACACAGTCCATGGCTCTAGATTGGAGCATCTGTCTAACTCCCTACTTCAAGTTCAAACCTCGTGGCTACGAGTCATAGGAGGGCCTTCCTCCTTGTGATACCTGCAGATGGGAATCAACAGTGAAGAGATTGAGGGGGAGGAACCACAGATTACACATCTTACACACTATTTAATCAGTTTCAGCTCATGAGGCTCAGCTCAAAATGACGCTAATTTAGACTTGCTGAAATTTACGGTAACAGCAGTCCAGCTCAGCAGGGCTTTGGCTAGAGCGAGAGAGTGAGCGAAAGCGAGAGAGAGCGAGAGAGAGTATTGAGGTTTGTGGCTGACTCCAATGATGAACCTGAAGAACTTGGAGAACGTTTTAGCATTAGATGAGCAGAACAGTGTGTACAACCTAGCATGGCCATGCTAGATTACACACCCACACACACTCACACTGCTTTTCTTAATAATGTCGTCATCCTCCTCACCTGCCCCGGTTTCTCTGGAGGGGTTTGCTCCTCAGAGGAGGGCAGAACTGGAGCTGAGGGCGAGAGGAGCTCACCAAATGCTGCACCATATGGTCCAATGCCATGGGCAGTGCATCCCCCACACCAAGCCTACACTCTGCCAAGAAGATTGGGGAAAAAAGCATCAACCTCCACCCCCACTGAGAAGAACACTGTAATGCGTTGCGATATATCCATCTAACAGCGACGAGTATGCACATGGCTTAGATGTCTTCCCTGGTTGCCGCCTATCTACACCTTGTTTTTTGGGGGAGGTTTTGCTGTGTGGAACTGTATGTGTGTGTGTGTATGTATGTTCATGTAAATACATCTATTATTCATCAAATTTTATTATGTATAAGTTCCCCTTACAACAAATTACTCACTTTGTGTGTTTAGGGTGGTAGTAACTTCAGGCTCCTGCAGATGGCGCTGCACAAGGATGATCGGGCTATAAATGCCTGCAGGTAAATGATGGGATTCATATTGAGTATATTGAATAGTGAGTATCTCGTTGGATGTGTGGAAAATGGGTCGCAAAGCAGATACAGTTGATTGGCTAAAAGGAGTGATTGCATTTGGGCAGGAAGGAAGGAGCTGAATCTGCAGGTGTGTGGAAGCTTACGGTCATACGGGTCTACCAGCAGTGGCAGAGATCCCAGCCTACAGGAAATTCTCCTCAGACTTGTGGCTGAAAGACGAAACTGGCGGACAGGGACCGCCGGCGTGTTTCAGAGCTTGTGAATGAAAATCGCTTCACTTCCAGGCAAGAACTGCTTCTAGAGGTCAGCGCTGGTCCTTCACCACCAACTTCTGAAAGAACTCTCCACAGGGAGCTGCAGACCATCAGCATAAGGAGAGGAGTGGCTCGCAAGAGGCCTTCACTCACTTCTGCTCAAGAATGAGGAGAATTTGCTGCAGACTGGGATTTCTGCCACTGCTGGTAGACCTGTATGAACGTAAGCTTCCACACACCGGCAGATTCAGCTACTTCCTTCACACTGTGGTCTTTGGCCACGCCCAAATGCAGTCAATCACTCCTTTTAGCCAATCAACCCATTTTCCACACATCCAACGAGACCCTCACTGCACTGCACCACCTCTTCTCAATGTATGAGGCCCGTCTCACACCCCTCAGGTATTTATAGCGCCATCTGTAGGAGCCTAAAGTTACTGAGAAATTGTCTACAATCTCTTCTAGATAGTATTAAAAGGGTTCTTTGACTCTTTGAAATAATAAATTGTTGTTTTCAAGTAAAACAAATCCTTTTACTTGAGTATGGGTTCCTCTTCCTCACCTCAGTGTGTATTCCACCACTCTGTAACCGCTTCCCTCAGCCACATTTGTGCATTCAGTGTATCTTAAACAGACACATTTGAACCATCTAATCCAATCATGATGAATTTGTAGGGTTCTGAGATTTGCACCCCTAGTCCCCTAGGTGATAAACACACCACACCAACCAACCTGGAGAGCGGTGCCTCTGGTGAGATGACTCAGGCTGCAGTGTGGCACATGATAGTCTCTAAAGGTCGAATGGTCAGGACAGATTCTGCAGTGTGTCCACTGTGAAAGCTGAGCTGTTTGAGTGATGCTGCTGCAGCTGGTGGACAAGCCTCCACCCCACCAGCTCTCCTCATTCTCTGCCTGTAGGAGCTGTAGAGTAATTAAAATGCAGTCATCCATCGAGAGACGAGCCTTGACAGCACCACAAGGACGAAACTCAACCAAATGAGCCGTGCAGGTGTGAGCAGGACCTCAATCTTCAAAGATTTTTTTCATATATAAAAAAATATATATATGTATATATATAAATGTAGATATTATATTCATATTATTGTTAAATCAGATCTTAGGAATAATGCAAAAAATGAAAGGTGGCATCTAACCCTGAGGGGGTACTGGGGGTAATTACCATGCATTCTGAATGGAATACACAGCGCTGGGTCTTTGAGAAAGCTGGGTCCAGAGCCATTTAGGGATATACACTATATACATAAAGTATGCATATATATATATATATATATATATACACACACACTTAATGATACTAGACTCCCATGAGGAGAGATTTTGAGATGTTTTCATGAACACAGTGATGGAAAACCACTTTTTTTTAAATGATGAATGTTTTGAATGTATGAATGTTGTTGATATTTATTCTAATATTAGTGTTTTACACTTATTGCCCAGATTAGAAGATTTTTTATTGTAATTTCCCCCAAACATGTCCACAACAGCCGCTTTAAAGAATAAGGGAAACCCCTTTTTCATTTATATAAATATAATTATCCTGACTTATGAAATTAAAATTTTAAAAACAAAAGTTGAAAAACACGAGGTTTGTTTATGTATGTGTGTTTATCTGCAAACACTAACAGGTAGACGGTTTCTGCTGATAAAACGTAGGGAGTAGGGAGTAGGGGGTTTTGTGTTGTAGGGAGTAGGGAGTAGGGAGTAGGGGGTTTTGTGTTGTAGGGAGTAGGGAGTAGGGAATAGGGAGTAGGGAATAGGGAGTAGGGGGTTTTGTGTTGTAGGGAGTAGGGAGTAGGGGGTTTTGTGTTGTAGGGAGTAGGGAGTAGGGAGTAGGGGGTTTTGGGTTGTAGGGAGTAGGGAGTAGGGGGTTTTGTGTTGTAGGGAGTAGGGAGTAGGGGGTTTTGTGATGTAGGGAGTAGGGAGTAGGGGGTTTTGTGTTGTAGGGAGTAGGGAGTAGGGAGTAGGGGGTTTTGGGTTGTAGGGAGTAGGGAGTAGGGGGTTTTGTGTTGTAGGGAGTAGGGAGTAGGGGGTTTTGTGTTGTAGGGAGTAGGGAGTAGGGAGTAGGGAGTAGGGGGTTTTGGGTTGTAGGGAGTAGGGAGTAGGGGGTTTTGGGTTGTAGGGAGTAGGGAGTAGGGGGTTTTGGGTTGTAGGGAGTAGGGAGTAGGGAGTAGGGGGTTTTGGGTTGTAGGGAGTAGGGAGTAGGGGGTTTTGTGTTGTAGGGAGTAGGGAGTAGGGGGTTTTGTGTTGTAGGGAGTAGGGAGTAGGGAATAGGGAGTAGGGAATAGGGAGTAGGGGGTTTTAAGTTGTAGGGAGTAGGGGGTTTTGTGTTGTAGGGAGTAGGGAGTAGGGAGTAGGGGGTTTTGTGTTGTAGGGAGTAGGGAGTAGGGAGTAGGGGGTTTTGGGTTGTAGGGAGTAGGGAGTAGGGGGTTTTGTGTTGTAGGGAGTAGGGAGTAGGGGGTTTTGTGATGTAGGGAGTAGGGAGTAGGGGGTTTTGTGTTGTAGGGAGTAGGGAGTAGGGAGTAGGGGGTTTTGGGTTGTAGGGAGTAGGGAGTAGGGGGTTTTGTGTTGTAGGGAGTAGGGAGTAGGGGGTTTTGTGTTGTAGGGAGTAGGGAGTAGGGGGTTTTGGGTTGTAGGGAGTAGGGAGTAGGGGGTTTTGTGTTGTAGGGAGTAGGGAGTAGGGGGTTTTGGGTTGTAGGGAGTAGGGAGTAGGGGGTTTTGTGTTGTAGGGAGTAGGGAGTAGGGGGTTTTGTGTTGTAGGGAGTAGGGAGTTGGGGGGTTTTGGGTTGTAGGGAGTAGGGAGTAGGGAGTAGGGGGTTTTGTGTTGTAGGGAGTAGGGGGTTTGGGTTGTAGGGAGTAGGGAGTAGGGGGTTTTGTGTTGTAGGGAGTAGGGAGTAGGGGGTTTTGTGATGTAGGGAGTAGGGAGTAGGGGGTTTTGTGTTGTAGGGAGTAGGGAGTAGGGGGTTTTGTGATGTAGGGAGTAGGGAGTAGGGGGTTTTGGGTTGTAGGGAGTAGGGAGTAGGGGGTTTTGTGTTGTAGGGAGTAGGGAGTAGGGGGTTTTGTGTTGTAGGGAGTAGGGAGTAGGGGGTTTTGTGATGTAGGGAGTAGGGAGTAGGGGGTTTTGTGTTGTAGGGAGTAGGGAGTAGGGGGTTTTGGGTTGTAGGGAGTAGGGAGTAGGGGGTTTTGTGATGTAGGGAGTAGGGAGTAGGGGGTTTTGGGTTGTAGGGAGTAGGGAGTAGGGGGTTTTGTGTTGTAGGGAGTAGGGGGTTTTGTGTTGTAGGGAGTAGGGAGTAGGGGGTTTTGGGATGTAGGGAGTAGGGAGTAGGGGGTTTTGTGTTGTAGGGAGTAGGGAGTAGGGGGGTTTTGGGTTGTAGGGAGTAGGGAGTAGGGAGTAGGGGGTTTTGTGTTGTAGGGAGTAGGGGGTTTGGGTTGTAGGGAGTAGGGAGTAGGGGGTTTTGTGTTGTAGGGAGTAGGGAGTAGGGGGTTTTGTGTTGTAGGGAGTAGGGAGTAGGGAGTAGGGGGTTTTGTGTTGTAGGGAGTAGGGAGTAGGGAGTAGGGGGTTTGGGTTGTAGGGAGTAGGGAGTAGGGGGTTTTGTGTTGTAGGGAGTAGGGAGTAGGGGGTTTTGTGTTGTAGGGAGTAGGGAGTAGGGGGTTTTGTGTTGTAGGGAGTAGGGAGTAGGGAGTAGGGGGTTTTGGGTTGTAGGGAGTAGGGAGTAGGGGGTTTTGTGTTGTAGGGAGTAGGGAGTAGGGGGTTTTGTGTTGTAGGGAGTAGGGAGTAGGGGGTTTTGGGTTGTAGGGAGTAGGGAGTAGGGGGTTTTGGGTTGTAGGGAGTAGGGAGTAGGGGGTTTTGTGTTGTAGGGAGTAGGGAGTAGGGAGTAGGGGGTTTGGGTTGTAGGGAGTAGGGAGTAGGGGGTTTTGTGTTGTAGGGAGTAGGGAGTAGGGGGTTTTGTGTTGTAGGGAGTAGGGAGTAGGGGGGTTTTGGGTTGTAGGGAGTAGGGAGTAGGGAGTAGGGGGTTTTGTGTTGTAGGGAGTAGGGGGTTTGGGTTGTAGGGAGTAGGGAGTAGGGGGTTTTGTGTTGTAGGGAGTAGGGAGTAGGGGGTTTTGTGTTGTAGGGAGTAGGGAGTAGGGAGTAGGGGGTTTTGTGTTGTAGGGAGTAGGGAGTAGGGAGTAGGGGGTTTGGGTTGTAGGGAGTAGGGAGTAGGGGGTTTTGTGTTGTAGGGAGTAGGGAGTAGGGGGTTTTGTGTTGTAGGGAGTAGGGAGTAGGGAGTAGGGGGTTTTGGGTTGTAGGGAGTAGGGAGTAGGGGGTTTTGTGTTGTAGGGAGTAGGGAGTAGGGGGTTTTGTGTTGTAGGGAGTAGGGAGTAGGGGGTTTTGGGTTGTAGGGAGTAGGGAGTAGGGGGTTTTGTGTTGTAGGGAGTAGGGAGTAGGGGGTTTTGTGTTGTAGGGAGTAGGGAGTAGGGAGTAGGGGGTTTGGGTTGTAGGGAGTAGGGAGTAGGGGGTTTTGTGTTGTAGGGAGTAGGGAGTAGGGGGTTTTGTGTTGTAGGGAGTAGGGAGTAGGGGGTTTTGTGTTGTAGGGAGTAGGGAGTAGGGAGTAGGGGGTTTTGGGTTGTAGGGAGTAGGGAGTAGGGGGTTTTGTGTTGTAGGGAGTAGGGAGTAGGGAGTAGGGGGTTTTGTGTTGTAGGGAGTAGGGAGTAGGGAGTAGGGGGTTTTGTGATGTAGGGAGTAGGGAGTAGGGGGTTTTGTGATGTAGGGAGTAGGGAGTAGGGGGTTTTGTGTTGTAGGGAGTAGGGAGTAGGGAGTAGGGCATTGGAAATAGGGGCGATACCGATTGGAGCGGGTGAGAGTCTAGCTTTACGTCACATCCTCTTTCGTGTCGCTACTAAAGCCCCGCCCTTTACTAACTTGTCTCTCTGCAGGTTTATTATTATTATTATTATTATTTATTGGTGTAATTTGGGAGCGGTCCGGAGGTCTACTAGCAGGTAGCAGACAGGTAAACGCTCGTCGTTCTCTTCGATGGCAGGGATTTTAAGGCTACGCTAGCCGGCTACCTGTTTAGCAGCTTAGCAGCCGGTCGCTGAGCCATGTGTTGCCATGTGTTTACAGTAAGGGGGGACTTGCCTTACAGCTGCTGAAGCTTTTCAGGATTTTTACATACAGAGGAGTAGAATGGTAGGATAAACATGCCCTGAGAGAAAGTAAAGGTCGTGAGAGAGAGAGTCGACTTAAAACTGGGACTTACTTAAAGTCCCAGCAAGAGGTTCAGAGCAGCGAGGGCAGGTAGACCACTGACCGTGTGCATCCACAGTGACTGGGTTGTGCAGTCTGACAGTAACCACAGTGAGCAGACTCTGATCCAGTATGAATCTGCAGAGATATCTGGATCCAGTGTGAATCTGTGTAGGTTTCACAGTCTGACAATAGTAATTGCATAGTGGTTCCAATCCAGTATGAATCTACAAGTGTAGTTTTTAAACTATAGAGACATTTTCATCCATTATGAATCTACAATGAGTAGGCTTTTTGTAAACCAGTATGAATCTGCAGTGCATGCGTTTTCTGTTTTGACAGCAATAAACCAGTTAATTCATAAACCAGTAGGAATTCACAATGTGCAGGCTTTACATTATGACCATAATTTAGAGCGTTTGTAAACCAGTATGAATCTACACTGTGGATTTTACATTCTGACAGTAGTAATTCAGAGTGATGTAAAGGCAGTATGAATTTACTGTGTGGGCTTTGCATTATGACCGTAATTTAGAGCGTTTGTAAACCAGTATGAATCTACAATGTGTGGGTTTTACAGTCTGATAGTAATAATTTTAGAATGATTTTAAACTAGTATGAATCTACACTGTGTGAATTTTACATTCTGAAAGTAAAAATTCAGTGTTTTTAAACCAGTATGAATTTACAATGTGTGGTCTTTACATTATGACCATAATTCAGAGAGATTGTATACCAGTATGAATCTACAATGTGTGGATTTTACATTCTGACAGTAATAAGTAAGAGTGATGTAAAGCCAGTATGAATCTACAGTGTTTGTTTACAGTCTGACTAATAATTCAGAGTGTTTTTAAACCAGTATGTATTTATGATGTGTGGGCTTTACATTATGACCATAATTTAGAGAGATTGTATACCAGTATGAATCTACAATGTGTGGGTTTTACATTCTGACAGTAATAAATCAGAGTAATTTTAATCCAGTATGAATCTACAGTGTGTAGGCTTTAGTGTCGGACAGTAATAACGATGGACCATTTTAAACCAGCATGAATCTGCGGTGTGTTGTTTTTTTAGAGTTTGACAGTAATATATGTGCCGAATGATTTTAATCCAGTATGAATCGGAGGTGTGTCTAGATTTTACATCATGACAGTAATAACAGTGGAGTGATTTTTAGTCCAGTATGAATTTGCAATGTGTAGTTTTAACAGTCCGACAGTAATTACTGTATCAGTAGCTTGTGTAGTTTGTACTGCTAACAGCAGCATCTTTAAGGAGTGGTTTTGATCCGGTATGAATCTGCCGTACTCAGAATTGATCACAATAATAAATAAATAACCAACAATTCCAACAGCCCGTTTGATCCAATTCTAAATGTAACTGCAGTGTGAGAATGGCCACGCCTGGCTCCGGTGATGCTGGACCACCTCGGACTCCTCAGCCCGGGGGCGGTAGGGGTTCAGTGCTCGGTCGCAGGCTGCCTGCTGCTCTCTCTCCTGGCCGCCTCCCCACCATGCGCTCCAGAGACCTCACGCTAGGGGGCGTAAAAAAGGTACACCGGCTGTCCTCTCGCACACTTTCACAGCGATTGCTTTACTCAGAGATGAACACTGTCTATATAAGCATTAAGCATCTGTCCTCTCTCTCGCGCTCTCTCTCTCTCCGCCCTACAGAAAACATTCACGCCTAATATCATCGGCCGTAAGAGTAAGGAAGAGTAAGTGTTGGCATGAGTTTACTGCCTTTCTACTTCATGACCATGTTAGTTGGGGTAAATGTCCTTCCCAGTGTAAAGTGATGACCCCCAGCTGTCCTTACTGTCAACTAGCTGTGCTGTTTTGTCGTAGACTGAAAGCTGACGAGGGACCCAGGAGAGAGAGGAAGGATGCGGATCGAGGGCGGCAGCGAGACGGGCGTGGCAGAGGCCGGGGGCGCCCCGAGGTCATCCAGTCCCATTCCATCTTCGAGCAGGGCCCTGCTGAGATGATGGCTAAGAGGAGAGGTATGATGAACAGTGGAGCCAAAACAAATGTCTGTGTTTGTTATATTAGAGAAACCGAAGCCCTTCTTCGAGCTGAGTGGGTTTTACCTGGGAATGCACTATAATAGACAATACTGCTATTTTTGAAGCAAAATTATGAAGCATATGCAATAAAATAGCAGCTTTACTGGTGACAGTGGTGTCTCCATCATTGCCACTGCATGCCAGAATGCTATTACTGCTCTATGGAACTGCTCTATGGTAGAACTGCATAAAACCTCTTCTTCTGTATTTCTCAGCTTGTCAACAAATGCATGTGTGCAGCTGTCCATGAGGGTATGCTCCAAGCGTGATTTGTATTTACTGCAGTGGAGTAAAGATGAATTAGGAAAAAGCAAACAATACCCACATAATGCTGCTTTAAACCAGTATGAATCAACAGACTGGGGCAAATTAAATTTTTTTTAATTATTTCTTATTTCTAATTTTTATTACATTTTTCTTTCCAATTTTAAATCGCCAATTACCCAACCCGTACATGCGTTGATTCAATGCTCCCCGACATTAGTGAGGTTGAAGACCAACCCAGGCCTTTTTTTCGAACTGCTGCCGATGCAACCTCACCGGGCATCCAATGCACCTGGAGGGAGGCGTCGTATAGCCAGCTCCAGTGCATCGCCACGCAGGCGCAGTACCACAATGAAGCGCCGTGGGGAGAGAGCGCCCTCTACCCACCCTGGAGAGGGCAAGGCCAGTTGTGCTTTCTCAAGGCCCCGACTGCCAATGGCTTGCAGCATGACCGGAATTTGAACCGGTGATCCTCCGATCATAATGACAGTGCCTTATTTCGCTGGACCACTTGGGGCCAAGTATTCGATTTAATATTGAATGTAATGCATATATACAGGGAGGAACAACACACCCCTCGTAAGCGTGTATTAACTTGGCTAGCACTTGTTAATTAATTAAATTGAGAGCATCATTTCACATCGAACCAAATTAGGAGTTTTGTAAATTGTTCCACTCCTATCATGAATGCCATGCATGACAAGGAATGCTGACCTGAGCCTGTGGCCTTTCAGTCTAACGTATCTGTGTGCCTTAAATAACTCAAAGTAATTCAAGGCCTATATGAATCCATGCAAGTCTAAAAAGTAAAGACACACAAAAACCTATGTGGCACAGGTGGGTCCTAGCAATGAGCTTGAGAATTTTCCAATTTCTGCTGCTTTTTTGACCTGGTTTCTTGTGTTTGCTAGGAGTGTATGATGACGCGCGAGACACGCCCAACAGCGGCCCATCCCCTATCATCAACATTAAGAAGGAGAAGAGAGAGACGGAAGAGGAGACCAAAGAGATTCTGCGCAAGCTGGAGAGAGACAATGTAAGTGTTTATAGAGCATAAATGCCAAAAAGGACCCAGTACCATTTCCAGCAGTATTCCATCCAGGCTGAAGTGTGAACACAAGATAAAGTTAGTCGCCTCTAGTTGCTACGGGTCTGGAAATGTTGTAATAAATTAATTAATAAATAAAAAATAAAAAAATAGTAAAAATGAGGACCGTCCTTCCAGGCAGTTGCTGGGCTGTTGCTACATGGTCACTAAGGTTTTTGCTAGGTGGTTGCTCTACTGTAGTATATTAGATAATTGCTATTGGGTGTTAGATAGTCTAGGTGGTTGCTGTGGTATTTCTAATGAGTCCTATGTTGTCTCAGGTTGTTGCTATGGTACCCCATGTGTTTTTTTGGGTGTTATTAGTGTATTTGTATTATTGATTCATTGTTTGATTGTATTCGTTCCTATGAGATGAAAATATGCAAAAATCCAGACAGAAGACTATTAATGAAGAAGAATATAAATCAGACACTTCTACTAATACTTCTAATAATAATAATAAATAATTTGTGATCCGAAACCCATGAACCTTTGTTTGTTTGTGTGTGTGCCGCAGTTTCTGGATGACCCTCACTTGCGGAGCGAAGCTAGAAGCTGTCCCGTGCAGCTGCCCCTGGCTGTGTCTGGCTGGGTCTTTAAGGAGGAGTTCGAGGAGGACACCAAGGCTGGCCTTAAAATGGAAAGTAGCTCTGGAGAGGCTGAACCAATGAACACTGAAAGCTCCGGTGCTGCTGTTACAGGTTTGTGAACAGTACACCCATCCCACTAGTATTATAATGACCATCTCTGTGAATGTGGTTTTGTGGTGAGAATGTGGCGTGGTGTTGAGTTCGTACTATTCAGTTCTCGTGGTAAAAATGGCAGAATGTCAATGTACACTTCAATTCAATGTAATCATGTGACCGTCATATGTGGTCTTTTTACTTCTGACTTTAGGATTCAGCACCAATTCTAGCTCCATATAACTAAACTATTTACAACCTATGCAGCCTGTATGCAGTGTGTAGTACATACTGAATAAACACTATGGATACTGTGGATATTGAATCATTCATAGTGAACACTGAATCAACTCCCTGAAAGGATACAGAATGATTTGTGGTGAATACCGAATAATTTATATTAGTTACTAATTGGATACTAAAGGAATTATAGTGAATACTGAATAGTTTAGTAGTTACTAAATAACTCTCTGAATAGTTACTGAATGATTCCTTGTGGATACTGAATCGTTCATATTGAATAGTGAATCATTTATATTATTTACTGAATAACTCCCTAAATGGATACCGAATGATTCATGGTGGATACTGCAGCATTCATAGTGGATACTGAATCATTTATATTAGTTACTGAATATCTCCCTGACTGGATACCGAATGATTCATAGTGGATACTGAATAATTTATATTAGTTACTGATTGGATAGTGAATGATTCATAGTGGATACTGAATAGTTTATTGTAGTTTCTGAATGACTCTCTGAATGAATACTGAAGGATTCATGGTGGATACTAAAGGATTCATGGTGGATACTGAATAATTCATGGTGGATACTAAATAGTTTACAGTGAATACTGAATATTAGTTATTGAATAACTCCCTGAATGGATACCAAATGATTCATAGTGGATACTGAATAGTTCTTAGCAGTTACTGAATAATGTATAGTATTTGAATAATAAATAAAACAGAAGTTTACATCCATCCTTTCCTCCTGCTCAGTTAAGCAAGAACCTCCAGACGTACCAGAGATGAAGAAGCCAGAGCCCATGTTAAAGCCACCCATCATCTCTGAGCCTGATTCGCTGCCCAACCTTCTTGAAGCCTGGAGTCAGTGCAAAGAGGAGGAGCTGCTCTTCATGCAGCTACCTGATTCGCTGCCAGGCCAGCCGCCCACCAATGACGTCAGACCAACAAAAACGGCTGTGCAGTCAGAGGACGGACAGTCTATGCTGCAGAAAACTGAAGGCCAGGTCAGTGTAAAAGTTAGAAATATGGCAATTTTGTCTCGTTATGTGAAATGGCACAACCTTACACTGTACCTACAGTACTCATAGGTACGTGTATTGATTCTGTGAGAGCTCATGTGTCTGATTTTATTGTTAATGTATGGAGCAGCAGGAGGAAACTGAGGAGGAGAATGTCTGCAACTTGAAGGACCTGCAGGAGGGTTTGGTGGGCCGGTTGTTGGTGAGGAAGTCGGGCAGAGTGCAGCTCATCTTGGGGAACGTTACACTGGACGTGGCTCTGGGGACCTCCTGCTCTTTCCTCCAGGTCTTTCATTCACTCCAAATAACACCATAATACAGACTTACCATTATATAGAGGTGGAAAAGAAATAAATGTGTATGTCTGGTACAGAGGGGTGAGAGGAGCTCTCTGAAGAGGCAGTCTAAGCTGTGGGTAGAACCTATCAGACCCTTATTACTTTTTTAACAACTTTAAGGAAGAAGCTTTTATGATTTATTTGGTGACCCTTTAGTTTATCTTGTGGAGTCCTGCAGGGTTCTATTTTTGGGGCCTATGAAGCTGATGTGACCCTTTTGTTTAGGTTGTGGAGTCCTGCAGGGTTCTATTTTGGGGCCTATCAAGCTGATGTGACCCTTTAGTTTGTCTTGTGGAGTCCTTCAGGGTTCTATTTTGGGGCCTGTGAAGCTGATGTGGCCATTTAGTTTATCTTGTGGAGTCCTGCAGGGTTCTATTTTGGGGCCTTTGAAGCTGATGTGTCCCTTTAGTTCTTAGTATTAGATTTACAGCTCCACATCTGGAATAATGTGATGAACTTGGATCATACAAAGGAAGATAAGGCTTAAAGGGATGTTCCCGTCCTTGGTACAGAGACTACGATATTTAGAATTACAATAAGCTACGTCAAATTTACAGAAGATTAAGAATGATTGATTAATATTGCTACAAAATATTCCAATAATTATTTTATTTATATGAATATTCAGCTTCTTCAGGTGTGTGGGAGTCTCCCTAACTTCTATTTCCCCAGTGCAGACCCTCATAAGAGTGCTGTCTTATGGTGTAAGGCTCATTTTAGTGTTGTCACTGAATTCTATTAAACAACTAAAAAAAAAAAAAAAAAAAAAAAAAGAAAAACAAAAGTTATTAAACCATAATTAGTAGAAGTTCAGTTTCTGGGCTAAAGTAAGCACACCCCTTGTTAAACTGCTTGTTAAACTGTTGCCCCCTTGTGGCTGAACTGGTTAATGCAGCCCAGTACTGCCTCTACTGAGATCTGCTGGGGAGCTTTTTCATCATGAACCTCCTCTTCAGAGCTGCGTTTTATTTTCCGTCAGGCCAAAACTCTTAAACCTGCTAAATTGTGAGGAGCTTCCCTTCCTTCTCGGTCAATTACTGTCTCTCTCTCCCTGTAGGAGCTGGTGTCCGTTGGAACCGAGGGCAGAAGAGGGGATATGTCCGTGCTGGGCCACATTAAACACAAACTGGTCTGTTCACCTGACTTCCAGTCCCTTCTGGAGAACAGAGCTTGACGGCCGTGTGTGTGTATGCGTGTGTACGTGTGTGTTTCCATCTGCTTGGCTCCTCCATTCGCGTTCTGAAAGATGTATTATTTATGAGCAGGAGAGGCAGAACTAGAGTTTTTTTTGAACGACGTTTATTTATATACATAATTTACATTTATTTCAAGAAATAAAAGTGCTCCAGTGTCTGGGATCCTGAAGTTATCGTGACTGAAGGTGTAATGATTAAAGTAAATTGAACACTTCTGTGCATTCCAGTGTCCGCTTCTTCAGGCCGTCACTTGGGGCGTTTACACAATACTATGACGGAGCAAGCTGGTTGACCACCAGAAGCACGACCAAGCTCCACCAGTATGACCAGCTTGGCAACCAGCTTGGTCAAGTTGGTCATGCTGAGAGACCAGCTAATTCATCAAACACTAATTTAAAGACATACGCTGACCAGCTTAGACCACCTACAAAAAAGGCTACCACCACCCACACACACTACCCCCTTTCTAAAAAGACTCGTACCCCCATCACTCAAACGCAAGAAGATCACACGTCCATTTTGGACAATGCAGAGGGTCCTGGGCTAAGTCTGATGAAATTTGGTTTAGTTAAGAGAGAATCCACCACTGGGACGTGAGCTGGGAAGCCTGCTACAGGGACTGGCCAAGTCCTCCTAGTTCCACCTGTGAAAGAAGGCATAACGTGAGGTTTCAAGAGATTAAAATGAGACAGACCTTGTGTCCTTATTCCTCACCTACAATCCTTCCCCAACTTCCCCAAAAGTACTGCTTACTTCTTAATACTCTGCAAATTACAGGTAACTGCCATAATTGCCTTTGGCCAGCAGTGTGACCTGTTTATCCCAGAATGCAAGGCAAGTTTTATGACGGTGTACTGCAGGATACCATGCTCTTAAATACTCTCTTAACCGAGGATCACTGAAAATGGTGGGCCCATTAAATCTAAAAACTAGTAAATATATATATATATTTGGTAAGTAAAGGTGCACATATTTGTCACGGTACAGTGTGGACTGTACAGCGAAATGTGTCCTCCGCATTTAACCCATCTGGTAGTGAACACACACTCACACACACACACATGTGTTAGGGGCAGTGAGTACACACACACACACACCCAGAGCGGTGGGCAGCCAACTCCAGCGCCCGGGGAGCAGAGAGGGTAAAGGGCCTTGCTCAAGGGCCCAACAGTGGCAGCTTGCCGAACCCGGGAATCGAACCCACAACCCTGTTATCGATAGCCCAGCGCTCTAACCGCTGAGCCACCACTGCCTGACATGGTTGTGTTTTTTATACACTGTATCTAATTCTATGTACAATTCCAATTTTCCATATTTTGTAAGGAATAATTCTGTAGTTTGAACCATGAACCTTGCATTCGCCTCTGTAATTCCTCAGTTTGGCCACTAGAGGTATCTGATCCACATTGGTTGTTTTCATCCCTGCTACGTTCGGAGGAAACGCGACCTCTAGCGGCGACGAAAAGACTACAAGGAGACTCTTGTAAGAGTCGACTCACAACTGAGAATCGTTTGGGTGAGTGTCGACTCGTCAAACGGTACGTTGGCGTAACCAAGCAGAAACTACAAAAATGCGCCCCAGTGAAATGTTCCTGAGCCGAACTACAGGCCACGGCACGCAAATTTACTACAGGAACTACATTTCCCATAATGCCTCACCGTCTTCCCAAACAATGACTGTAAAACAAAAAAAACTACAGGGGAAAAAGCCTGACCAGCTCAGGGTCTGTTTTTGAGCCAACCAGTACAACCAAGCTGGCTGACTAGCATGACCAGCTTTACCAAAATAACCAACCAGTACAACCAAGCTGGCTGACTAGCATGACCAGCTTTACCAAACTAGCCAACCAGTACAACCAAGCTGGCTGACTAGCATGACCAGCTTAACCAAAATAACCAACCAGTACAACCAAGCTGGCTGACTAGCATGACCAGCTTAACCAAAATAACCAACCAGTACAACCAAGCTTGTTGACTAGCATGACCAGCTTAACCAAAATAACCAACCAGTACAACCAAGCTTGTTGACTAGCATGACCAGCTTAACCAAAAATAACCAACCAGTACAACCAAGCTGGCTGACTAGCATGACCAGCTTTACCAAACTAGCCAACCAGTACAACCAAGCTTGCTGACTAGCATGACCAGCTTAACCAAAATAACCAACCAGTACAACCAAGCTTGTTGACTAGCATGACCAGCTTAACCAAAATAACCAACCAGTACAACCAAGCTTGTTGACTAGCATGACCAGCTTAACCAAAAATAACCAACCAGTACAACCAAGCTGGCTGACTAGCATGACCAGCTTTACCAAACTAGCCAACCAGTACAACCAAGCTTGCTGACTAGCATGACCAGCTTAACCAAAATAACCAACCAGTACAACCAAGCTGGCTGACTAGCATGACCAGCTTAACCAAAATAACCAACCAGTACAACCAAGCTTGTTGACTAGCATGACCAGCTTAACCAAAATAACCAACCAGCCCAACCAAGCTGGCTGACTAGCATGACCAGCTTAACCAAAATAACCAACCAGTACAACCAAGCTTGTTGACTAGCATGACCAGCTTTACCAAAATAACCATGCAGTACAACCAAGCTTGCTGACTAGCATGGCCAGCTTTACCAAACTAGCCAACCAGTACGACGAGCTTGTTGACTAGCATGACTAAGATGGTTTACCAGCATAACCAGCTTTACCCAACTAGTCAACCAGTAGGACCAGCTTGGTCTAGTCTGGTCATCCTGACAGGGCAGTTAATTCCCCAAACTCAAAAGAAAACATACGCTGTGCTGGTCCACCAGCTGGACCATCCGAAACCAGCTACAAGCAGGACAGTCAGAACCTGTCCGTCCTAAAAAAAAAACTCCCACTAAGGAAGTGCTAGGTGTCTCCAGTGTGTTTACTTCCACATAGCTCAAAGTGAAAGTGTGAGGGATGCAAGCAAGGAAAATGGCTTCTGGGTTTTCTGTGGAGGATTTCTCCTGTCCTGTGATCTTCAAGGATCCTGTCCTTCTGTGCTGTAGTCACAGTGTGTGCAACGTCTGTCTGCAGAGGTTCTGGGAAACCAAAGGATTCAGGGAATGTCCAGTTTGTAGGAGAAGGTCCTCAGCAGACAAACCTCCCATCAACTTGGCTTTGAAGAACCTGTGTGAGACGTTCTTACAGGAGTCCAGTAAGAGAGCCTCAGCAGGGGCTGACACTTCCTGCAGTCTGCACAATGAGAAGGTCAGACTCTTCTGTCTGGACGATCAGCAGCTTGTGTGTTTGGTGTGTCGGGATTCGAAAGTACACTGCAACCACAAATTTCTCCCCATTCAGGAAGCGGCACTAGACTGCAAGGTAAGCTGTGACCAGGCTTTTCAACTTACTGTGAACTGTAAAAATGGACAAACATTGGTGTGTATGTCCTGCCTTTCCAGTGCACACACCTACGAAATATGGACAAAAGTTTTGGGACACCTGCTCATTCATTGTTTTCTTTTTGTTGGAGTAACTGTCTCTACTGTCCAAGGAAGAAGGCCTTCTAGGCCTAATCAGACCTGGATTTTGAGAGACAGCGACATCAAACTCTGCATCTGATTTTGTTTCTTCTAAACCGTGTGATTTTATTCCAGTAAGAGCTCAAGACTACCCTGGAGCCCCTGCTGGAGAAGCTCAAGATGTTTAAAGAGTCAAAGCTGAGCTGGGATCAGACAGCAGAACATCTAAGAGTCAGAATGAAAAACTACCGGCATTATTTTTCTGAGCATCGTGACATAACCTGCCATAGTTCATTTGCATCTCTCCTTCATTCCAGACTCAGGCCCAGTGCACAGAGCGGAGGATTAAAGAGGAGTTTGAGAAGCTTCACCAGTTTCTACGGGATGAAGAGGCCTCCAGGTTAGCTGCTCTAAGGGAGGAAAAGGAGAAGAAGAGCCTGAGGATGAAGGAGAAGATAGAGAAGATGAGCAGAGAGATATCCTCACTTTCAAGCACAGTCAGAGCCATAGAAGAGCAGATGGGAGCTGATGACATCTCATTTTTACAAGTAAGGACTGTCCAGTCATTATGGGGGATTATTAGGAACGTATACACTATATGGACAAAAGTATTGGGACATTTGCTTATTCATTGTTTCTTCAGAAATCAAGGATATTAAAAAAAGATCCTGCTTTTTTGGAGTAACTGTCTCTACTGTCCAGAGAGGAAAACTGTCTACTAGATTTTGGAGGGGCATTGCTGTGAGAATTTGATTGCATTTAGTGACAATGAGCGTGTTAATGAGGTCGGGATGTTGTATAATGATTATAATGGTCCGTATAGTGTAGCCAAAAAAATCCTGATCCCAAGCTAATCAAAAGGAAAAATGCTTAGTTTCTAAAATACCAGATTAATTTACTATCATTTTTGTTTTTTTCATCCCAGAACTACAAGGCCACAATGACGATGTGCTTTCCTACTGTGGTTCTGAATCCTGCCTTGACTACTGAATGTTTTTCCAGAGCTCACTGCACACTACAGAATCCAGAGAAGCCTTCAGGAGCGCTGCTCCACGTGGCAGAACACCTGGCCAACCTGAAGTTCACAGCCTGGGAGAAGATGCAGGAGATGGTTCAGTTTAGTGAGTCCCTCTTTCTCATATCCTTCATTTGTCCCTCTTTTTTTTTCCTTGAGGCACACTTACACCTCTCAAAACGTAGTGTGGGCTCAAACACGCCCTTGTAAGTGAGTGGGCGGGGCTTAACTACTGTAGGCTGAATGAAATCAGTCAATCAATCAATGGAATTTAAGAACAATGGCAAGATAAAATCTGCGCTAAAATTCAACATTTATGTGAAACTACAATGAATGAAATAAGGAATCAGACCTTTTCAGATTTCATAGGCCCATTTTTTAGCCTGCTGTATATATATATATATATATATATATATATATATATATATATATATATATATATGTCCAAATGTTTGTGGACACCCCTTCTAATGCATTTAGCTACTTCAAGGGTGTTTTCAGACCTGCACTTTCTATTCCGGTTAAGTCTGACTCTGGTTCGTCTGGACCTTGATGCAAGTTGTTTGGGTGGGTGTAAATGCAGTCAAATACAGGGACCAGACTGAGACCCTTGAGTAGAGGTGATTTTAGCCTGGTCCCAAATGAACCGGTTTGGTCGTTTTCCCTAATAAACGCTGCATGGTTAAATGGCTAAAGTGAGCGTGTTTCAGCGGGAATGGGCCGTCAGTGCATACCCTCTATACTTCGAGCATGGGCACATTATTAAATACTTCTATTTTTTCTTCTATCAGCTCCTGTAACTCTGGACCCCAACACTGCTCATCCTGCCCTCGTCCTATCTGACGATCTGAGCAGTGTCCAATTCAGTGATGAGCGTCAGCAGCTCCCTGAGAATCTGGAGAGGTTTGATAAGCTCGCCTGTGTCCTCGGCTCTGAGGGCTTCAGCTCAGGAACACAGCTGGGATGTTAAAGTTAGAGATAAGCTCTGGATATTGGGTGTGGTGGCAGAGTCTGCTCAGAGGAAGGTCGAGACGTGCTCCAGAGAGGGTGTTTGGTCATTGTGGTATCTCAATGGCAAATATGCAGCAGGTTCCTCACCACATCCTGGGACCCAACTCTTAGTAGGCCGGAGTCTCCAGAGGATCAGAGTGCAGCTGGACTGGGACAGAGGAAAGCTATCCTTTTCTGATGGTCTAACAAACAGACACTTACACACAGTTTCCCACAGATTCACTGAGAGAGTCTTTCCATTGTTCATGAACGGCAGTAAAGTCTCACCTATGAAGATCATACCAGTGTTTAAAGACTCACCCGGGCTGAGCGAGCATCAGAGCCTTAGG
This sequence comes from Salminus brasiliensis, assembly GCF_030463535.1. Taxonomy (NCBI): domain Eukaryota; kingdom Metazoa; phylum Chordata; class Actinopteri; order Characiformes; family Bryconidae; genus Salminus; species Salminus brasiliensis. The sequence continues at coordinate 41,852,095 of NC_132883.1, read as the reverse complement.
ATGTAGACACCATGTTTACCAGGCCCAGGACCTCATGAACATGGCTTGTGACTGACGGCGCGGTAGCAGTGCTGGGTGAGGCCGGCGCGGTAGCGATGCTAACATCACGATGGTAGTGAGGCTAACTGATAGCCATGATAGTGATGCAAGGCCGGCAGCTGGTGCTGTAGCGACACAAACCTTGCAACAGTGATGCTATCACCACAGTTGCAGTGCTAACATTGCACTAGAGATGCTGGGTGAAGATGGGGGCCAGCTTGCTGCTAATGCTGCGGTAGTGATGTTGCCAGCACTACTGTACAAGTCCTCGATCACCCACTACCTCGATGCTGGAGATACAGAACATCAGCGTGAAAGAAAGCTGGCTGTTTGTATGTATATGTATATGATGTCTGATTTTGTCTTGCACAAAAATATTGGGACATCTGTTCATTCATTGTTTCTTCCAAAATCCAAACAGTATTAAAAAAATAGTGTATCCTGCTTTTGTTGGAAGCTTTCTGCTAGATTTTGGAGGGAGCATTGCTGTGAGAATTTGGTTGCATTCAGCATCACACCCCACCACATCCCCCCCAACTCAACCCAAAAGTACGGGCAGGCGCACAAACCATCATTCCAGAGAACACAGTTCTTCCACTGCTCCACAGCTCAATGCTGCAGGGGGGCTTTCTACCTCTCTAGCCCACGCCTGGCATTAGGCTGCATGGTGCCAACAGGTTCATGTTTAGTATTAATCCATTGGCAGTAATTATCTACAGGAACTAGACAAACTGTGTATGTGTGCCTTTGCACATCTGTCTCAGCAATGGGTGCAACTTAATGTAGCTAAATGCATTCATTAGAAGGGGTGTCCTCAAACAGGCTGTGAAAACAAATTTACATGTATGGCATTTAGCTGACGTACTTATCCAGAGCAACTTCCAGGGTTACTTATATTGCAGGGGTGGGGCAATGTAGTGTTGAGAGTCTTGCCCCAGGACTCTCATTGGTGTAGCGCAGCATAGTCACCCAGACTGGGAATCGAACCCCAGTGTCCCACATGGTGTTGTAGCTTACTAGCAGGTAGTTGTGTTATCTGTTGCGCCACACCAACCACATTGGAGGACAATAAAACATTTAACGTAATCTAATAATTTCAATACCTGGTTTAATTTACATTGTGTAGTGAAATGATCTTGATCCAGTGGCAGATAGATTTGCTTGTTTCCACAATGATATTGATTGATATTTCGACTACATCTAAAATGATTTACAGCCAAAATAACATGTATTACAGTGTTTTTGTTCTGACAGATCAATCCCATGATCTGAATATTGTGATTGAAATCAAATGTGGAGTTTATTTCTGTTTGATATGAAGACTGAAATACACAGTGGAACAGACCTTTTACATCTGTGTTACAAATAAATGCACATTCCATAGTATATAAGACACACAGGACAGACTTCTAATAATCTGTCAGAGGCTAGACAGTATTTTTCTAGACTCCCCTTATAAGAAATTAGATTAACACATGTTCTATCGAAACATTATTTAAGATCACATATCTGAAAAACATTATCATAATCATAAAGCCCAAACCCAGCATAGAGGGGCTGAGTGAAGGTGGTGTGGACTCTGTGGAGGAGGGTCATTGTGCCAGATACGCTGTAGAAGGACAGAATTCCTGCTCTGTGATCCACATACACTCCTATTCTGGAGGAGCTGGAGACGTCACAGAGTGTAATCTGCTTATTATTGTGTCTGAAAGAGAATCTGGAGCCAGAGCAGATCAGACACCAGGACTGATCATTAGACCCAAACCTAGACTCATTAAATCTTCCCTGTTTTCTGATGTTTTTATAAGACACTGCAATATCAACATCACTGAAGCTACACTCAACCTCCCAGTAACAGCGTCCAGATAGACTTTCTCTACAGAGAACTTGCCACTCTCCATTAAATCTCTCTGGATGATTAGGATATCGCTGGTACTGGTGCATCAGTGTTGCTTTTGTGTTCCTCTCAGACAGAGCGAACTGTGCATGTGCTGTGTTTGGATCCAGGGTGAGCTGACAGGAATCTGATGGAGGAGAGAAAAAGAAAGTTAAGAATGTTTGTAATGTAAGAAAACCATCTTGGTTAAAATGTCTCACAGTTATTCAATTAATTCTGAAAGAGAAGATAAAATCAGTAGAATGAGGAGAAGTGCAGGATTTTGTCTGATTATGGATTGATATTAAGCAGCATGTAGATGTTCAACTCTGAGGATTCAGAATAAATATAAGGACCCCAGTTTTGAATGTAGATGTGTGTATATGGTTGTGCATGGGTGTGATACTCACATTTAAGAAATTCCTCTCTGGTTTTCGGTTCAGACAACAGAAGGATGTGTTGTGGTTTCTGCCAAGCATTAGCCATCATGAGTGGAGAAATAAACCCTGAAAATGAAGGAACATCTTAGATAGCAGCAACCAATCAAAATTATACTTAGAAGTAGAATCAGAGCACAAAGAGCAAAAAGATAAAGTGTGACCATAGCAAAATCTCAAAACCCTGGTCATTGATCTGATTGTTTGGTATGATAGAAATGAAGCTTCAGTAAAAGTACAGTTTTCTCTCTGAAGGTTCTGCCAGCCCGATTCTGCTCTTTCTTTTGGACTCATGAGAAAATCTACCAAAGCTAGCATCACATCACATTAAATGTACTTCCTCAAGCTTTCTTTAAGATTCATCTTCTCACATAATTCCTAATACCTCCAGAAAACGGGAACAGACTCGGTTCCACTCGTTGCATCAGTCCTGCAGGTTTCTGCAGAGCACTAGCCGTCGCTGATGAAGAAATAAACCCTAAAAATACCAGAAAATCTTAAATAGCAGCAACAAGTGAAACATAATACTTTGATGTGGAATCAATCTGGAAACAGTTAAAGTACAGCATGTAGATGGTCAGTATCTCAAAACCCTGGTCAGACAACAAATCATTGATCTGATTGTTTGGTATTATGGAAATGAGGCTTCAGTAAAAGCCTGATTCTGCTCTTCCCTTTGATTTAATTTACCAAAGCTAGCATCACATCACATAAAATGTTCTTTAATTCTTTAAGATTCTTCTCACATAACTCTTTGTACCTCCAGAAAACCTGACCAGTTTCGGTTCCACTCGTTGCATCATTCCAGTCACAGCTTTCTTCAGTTCCTCCATGGAGAATTGTGGACTGACTGTGAATTGGGGTAAGTCTGCACATGAAGGTCGAGCAGAGAGAGACGGGAAACTCTGCAGAGAGATGAAGAACCACACTGATGTATACACAACCTCTCACATACTCTAACTGTAGATAATCAGAGAGTCAGAGATGTTACCTGGAGGAACTGGATTGGTTCCTCTGTATGTAGAAGCTTTACCAGCTCAGCGTCTCTCCTCCTCAGATCAGCAATCTCCTGCTCCAGGTTCTTCAGGAGTTCTTCAGCCTGACTCAGTTCAGCCTTCTCCTGAGCTCTGATCAGCTCCTTCACCTCAGAGCGTCTTCTCTCCATAGACTGAATCAGGTCGGTGAAGATCTTCTCACTGTCCTCCACTGCTGCCTGTGCAGAGCGCTGTTAGGAGACACACAGAGAGGAGGGGCTTCATCTGACCCAACACTGGACTCTTCACTGGAGTGCTGAAATGGCTGTGGTCAGTATACTCACCCTGAGAGTCTCCATGGCCTGTCTCAGCTCCTGAAGCTTCTTCTCCATCTGCTGGATTCCCTGCTGGGATTCCCTCTGAGTCGCCACCAGCTGCTTCTGTGGACAAAATACACCAAACTTCCTGAATCACCACACAAAAAGTGTTGCATGTTACACAGCTGAGATTATTTTACTGCGTTTATTACAGCTGGGTGTCTGTCAGCTGACTGAAGTTCACACTTGGAATAAGCAGTTATTATGGCAGGAGTGACAGTAAAGGCCCTACCTGTTTCTCAGCTCTTTCTGCTGCAGCTGAGACTGTCTTATGACCACTGTGTTCATCCATCACACACAAATAACAAATGACCTGCTGGTCAGTGCGACAGAAAATCTCCAGCAGTTTATCATGAAGAGAGCAGATCTTCTCCTGCAGGTTCATGGAGGCTTCCACCAGCTTGTGCTTCTTATAGCCAGGAGATTGATAGTGAGGCTGAATGTGAGCTTCACAAAAGGAGAGCAAACACACCAGACAGGACTTCACAGCTGTGTGTTTTACTCCAGTGCAGACATCACACTCCACCCCTCCAGATCCAGCAGGAGGAGCAGCAGGAGGAGCAGCAGCAGGAGGAGCAGCAGGAGGAGCAGCAGCAGCAGCAGCAGCTTGGAGCCTCGTCTTCCTCAGACTATCAGCTAGTTCAGCCAGCATGGTGTTCTTGTTGAGGACAGGCCTTGGAGAGAAGGTGTGTCTGCACTGGGGGCAGCTGTAGACCCTTCTGTGATCCTCTCGAGCCCAGCAGTCCTTAATGCAGCCCACACAGAAACTGTGTCCACAGGGGATAGTCACTGGATCCTTCAGTAGATCCAGACAGATCGGACAGCTGTAGGAGTCCAGAGTTTTTAGAGAAACTTCTGCCATGTTACTGCCCGAACAGACCGAGCAGAGAGAGAGAGACAGGAAGGGCTTCTACTTTCGTTTCTCCGATGTTTTGCTCATTCTGTGGGAGTGGCTTGCGTGCGGGAAGAGCGCCTGACCCAATGTGGACCCAGTGGACACACAACGACGATGTCTGGTTTTCTTGAATCCTGGTCCTCCACGTCACATGACCCAAACATTAAAATAATAAGATTATGGTCGCGAATATATTCAAAAACCTTGATTTTTTTTGTTTTAACCAGTATGTTAAATGTTGGTCAGACCTAAAACTAAAAATGACACTATTCTCCCATATTCATTTTACCATTTCTCAGATCTCTAACTTGAGATCTGAACTTTTAATGATCTGTAAAACATACAAGTCTACATCCACTAGGGTAAATGAGTTGAAGATCTGCGATTTCGCGCCGCGTTTCACGCGCTCCCAGCTTTTTTTAAACGCGATGGCTCGCGAGTTCAGCTCTGAGGTGAACCGTTTGTTTGACTCCAGAGCCGTTGGCGCTCCGGACGCTGGGCTTCGTCTTTTTCAGGTAAAATCACTATTTTTAATAAAATATAGAATAAAAAACACTGCTTTATATATCCTGGTGATTGAATATGTCATTTATTTAGTTATTTGTTAAGAAAACTCGCCGTTTTCTTCAAACTATCCACGTTAAGGGGCGTTAAACGGCTAACGTCGTTAGCTAGCTAGCTAGCTAGCGTATATGTTATAGCTAGCTAGCTAGCTAGCTACATAGCTAGGTATGAATCTTCAGCTGGCTAAGACAAGCAGGCATTAGCATAGATGAGTTTGCTGGCCAGCTTATTTTGACTTAAGGCTGCTGCAGTCAGTAAGAGTAAAGTTAGCGATAGCTAGCTAGCTAGGAAGAGTATCAAATGTTAGCTAGCTAGCTCTACAGCCAAGAAAGCCCAGCAGCGTCTCTACTTCCTCCGGAAGCTGAGAAAGGCCCGCCTCCCTCCACCCATCCTCACCCTCTTCTATAGAGGGACCATAGAGAGCATCCTAAGCAGCTGCATCACTGCCTGGTTTCATTGGAGTCTCTCTCCTCTCCGTCATGGACATTTACACCACCCGCTGCATCCGCAAGGCAACCAGCATTGTGGATGACTCCACCCACCCTTCACACGGACTGTTCTCCCTCCTGCCATCAGGAAGAAGGTACCGCAGCATCCGGTCCAACACGACCAGACTCTGCAACAGCTTCTTCCCCCAAGCCATCAGACTCCTCAACACAACTCAACTTCTGACCTGATGTCTTTTCTGTTACATGCACTCTCTCTCTCTCTCTCTCTCTCTCTCTCTCTCTCTCTCTCTCTCCAACCATTTACCCCAGATAAAAGGGGAAGCATTTTTGCACAAAGCATTTGCACTAATAACTTTACTACCTCACTGGATAGAGAGCATCCTAAGCAGCTGCATCACTGCCTGGTTTGGGACCTGCACAGCCTCTGACCGCAAGACCCTCCAACGCATTGTGAGGACAGCTGAGAGGATCGTCGGAGTCTCTCTCCTCTCCGTCATGGACATTTAGCTACACCACCCGCTGCATCCGCAAGGCAACCAGCATTGTGGATGACTCCACCCACCCTTCACACAGACTGTTCTCCCTCCTGCCATCAGGAAGAAGGTACCGCAGCATCCGGTCCAACACGACCAGACTCTGAACTGCTTCTTCCCCCAAGCCATCAGACCTCTCAACTCAACTCAACTTCTGACCTGATGTCTTTTCTGTTACATGCACACTCTCTCTCTCTCTCTCTCTCTCTCTCTCTCTCTCTTTCTTTCTCTTTCTCTCTCTCTCTCTCTTTCTCTCTCTCTCTCTCTCTCTCTCTCTCTCTTTCTCTCTCTCTCTCTCTCTCTCTCTCTCTCTCTCTCTTTCTCTCTCTCTCTCTCTCTCTCTCTCTCTCTCTCTCTCTCTCTCTCTCCAACCATTTACCCCAGATAAAATGGGAAACATTTGCACTAATAACTTTACTACCTCACTGGACTCAATATTTATTACACACTGCATAATTTGCACACTACCGCCAATTATTTATTATATTAATATTAATATTCAATTATCCTCTGTCTGTACTGTGTTGTGTTGTCTGTCCGCACTTGTATTGTGTTGCACTTGTGTTCTGTATGCACTGTGTCTATGTTGCACCATGGTCCTGGAGGAACGTTGTTTTGTTTCACTGTGTACTCTGTATGTAGCTGAAATGACAATAAAACTCACTTGACTTGACTTGACTTGAGCTAGCTATGTTTGTGGTTAATGTTACAGTAGCGTTAGCTTTAAAAGTAGCTAGCTTGCTAACTTTAGTACTAATACTCGTTTTCTAGCTATTTCACCCAGCTAAACTCCATTCTCTTTACAGTGTAGCTTTCGGTTGAGCCCAAGAGATCACATAAAGGTAGCTAGCTAGGATGTTAGCTGGTAAAATGCATATAGCTAAGTAATTTCATTAGTATTCATTAGCTAGTATTATTAGTATTGTCCAGGGCAGTGTTTCTCAATTCCAGTCCAGTTGTTTTATTTTCACTGCTTACCTAAAATTACCTTGGTGAACTAGCTAGCTAGCTACATCAAATTTAAATGGCAAAAAAACATTCGCTGGTCCATAGCTAAATCCCTTGTCTTCTGTATGTATGCATTTTAAAGGGTCCATATTCAACATTTATCTTGTATTTTAGTTTCATTGCCTGAGGTTGTTTTATAAAATATGAAAACTGGGGTTATGCACCAAAGACCATATGATTAATTTTTACAGACCATTTCCAATCTCTCTTTATGTGTTAAGGAATTAAGCAGGATATTTTTATTTCTCTGACTTTAAGACGGATATATGTAACAGAGCTAAGTTCTGATTGACTGTATTAAATTAAGCAGTTCAGACTTAAACACTCCTTATAACTTCAAAGTGAGTGGGCAGGGCTTAACTGCTACACTACACTTTTCCTTTTATGTTTGTAGAATTGTTTCCTGAAACTCTTTAGTTTAATCCGCATTATTTAGTCTGCATTATGTGTTTCTTTTAGCTGTCGTAAAAAGGAGTAGAGTGTCGCCAAAGTCAGATTTTACCCTGGAGATTACTGGACACAGCTCACTAACTATAAGTGCTCATAAACCTCATAAAACATGAGTCCAACCTACTGCATTGGCAATAAAATAATAAAATGAGTAATACAATTTCCAGAATGATACTGATTGCTGTTTCCGCTATATTTAAGATAATGTCACAACTAATATGTAATATTAATGTAATATAAGGTGTAAATCTGAATATTGTGATTGAAATTATATATGGAGTTTATTTCTGTTTGATATGAAGACTGAAATACACAGTGGAACAGACCTTTTACATCTGTGTTACATAAAAGTACTCATTCCATAGTGTAAGACACAGGACTTAAAGCTGCTGGATTACATGTTGTTTCAGTGTGGACTCTGTGTAGGAGGGTCATTGTGTCAGATACGCTGTAGAAGGACAGAATTTCTCTCTACATACACTCCTATTCTGGAGGAGCTGGAGACGTCACAGAGTTTAATCTGCTTATTACTACTAAAAGAGAATCTGGAGCCAGAGCAGATCAGACACCAGGACTGATCAGGACATCTGAAAGAGTCCAGAGTTTTTAGAGCAGCTTCTGCCATTTTACTGCCCACACAGACATAAACAGATAGTTTGTGCTATAAGGAAGTACAAAAAATATGGGAGGAGTGTGCAAAGTCATTGCTGTACTTTGTACTTAGCAAGTTTATTAAAATATACTCTCATAACAATGTGTCTGATAGAACTCTGCTGACCATCTGGTTTATTCAACTCAAAGGAAAACTAAAGTCGTGGTTTTTGAATACATTTATTTAATATTTATTTATTTATTTTTAATTATTTATTTATTATATTTAATTATTTTATTAATTATACATTTATTTATTAGTCTTATTAATTTATTATTTATCCTAGTTACTGCAGTTATGTTCTTCTATTCAATCTATACATTTTGTGCAATGGATGCTTTAATTCAGATATATACTGTATTTTGAGTGTCAGGTCAAGTTGGTAAGCAATGATAATATTTTATAAACCTTTTTTTGTTTGTTTAACAACAGATACACAGTTTTCCAGCCCCCAATTCTAAGTAATCCCTTGAGCTGCCACACATAAGGTAACCTACAGTTATAACACATTTGACACACATATATGACACATTTCAGAATAAAAAGATCTTTATGTTGTTTTTATGGTCATAAAAATAAGTGACCTAGCATGTTAAGTCTGTAGTAACTTCACCCATCTGCAGATGGCGCTGCACAAGAATGATTGGCCTATAAATACCTGCGGGGTGTCCGACAGGATTCATAGATTGAGAAGAGGTGGTTCAGTGCAGTGAATGTCTTGTTAGATGTAAAAAGGAGTGACTATATTTGGGCGTGGCCAAAGACCATAGTGTGAAGGAAGTAGCTGAATCTGCAGGTGTATGGAAGCTTACGGTCATACGGGTCTACCAGCAGTGGCTGAATGACGAAACTGACAGACAGGGACCGCCGGCGTGTTTCACGGCTTGTGAATAAAAAAATTGCTTCACTCGCAGACAACAATTGCTTCTAGAAGCCAGCGCTGGTCCTCCACCATCAACTTCTGAAAGAACTCTCCTCAGGGGACTGCAGACCATCAACATATGGAGCAGACTGGCACGCAAGAGGCCTTCACTCACTTCTGCTGGGATTTCTGCCACTGCTGGTAGACCTGTATAACCGTACGCTTTCATACACCACACACCAGATTCAGCTACTTCCTTTACACCATGGGCTTTGGCACGCCCAAATAAAATAACCGCATGGCTGTGATGAAGCAGACACATAGTGAAGTCAGGTGTCGTATTTCTTCACAGCTGTGCTGTTATTTAATTTGGGCGAGTTCTGTTGCTTTTATACAACAAGTCCGTAAAATAAGTACGAAATGGATACAGTAATGAATACAGTAATGTGGTACAGCAATGAACTGCAAATGCTTCGGTTCCTTCTGCAGCTCCTTACACAGACCAACAAGTTAAACTCTGTTTCCCACTCCATTTTCTTTCTTACTTTCTTTCTTTGATTTATTTCTGTTTTTTACTCATGTTCTACCCAATTTAGATCGCCGATTACCCAACACGTACATATCCGTCCCCCAACACACCAACACACGCCTCCGACACCTGCCCAACCAGCCACACCTCTTTTTTGAACTGCAGCAGATGCGACATCACCAGGGAACCAACGCACCTGGAGGGAAGTGTCGTATACCTGGGTCTGACGCACCGCAGACCAGTGCTAGCAGATGCCAGTGATGGCCAACGCTGCACCAGTGTGATGTGGGGAGGAGCCATCTTCCCACCCTAGAGACAGCAAGGCCAATTACGCTCTCTCGGGGCCCTGGCTGCCGATGGCTAGCAGCGTGATCGGGATTCGAACCAGCGACCCTGTGATCACAGTGACAGCGCCTCCGTATTTCCTGGTCTCTTTTGCTCTTGCATTTTCGTTACTTTATGGGTCGTTATGTCATTTATAGTAACGTTGTTCAGCGGAGTGCTACAGTGTTAACTTAACAGCTACTTAACCAATCAGCTTGCGTGACCAGAGCTAACTATTGTACGAGATACTCATAATATCTCATAATTAGGAGACATATGTCTTCATTTCGACACACGTCATATTTACAACAAAATATATCATTAACAGGATACGTTCCCATGATTAGACATGTCGTTTGTAAGACGTAATGTTTCATAATAAGGATAGTTCTTTTCTCATACTAGAGAGATGTCACAATTATGGCATACAATGTCAATTTTATGACATAATATCTCATATTAAGAAGAAACTTTCTCGTAATTAGCTGCGAGATACTTAACAGGATACTTCGTCATGATTTTGAGATGTTGCATATAATAATTTAATGACATGATATAATAACATGATACTTCCTCATCTTCCTTTCATCTCATGATAACATGATGCTTTCTGCTAGAGACATATGATCACGATATGACATATCTTTTTACATCGTAAGATCTCGTAATACTTCCTTGTAATTAGGAGATATGCCATAATTACTACGTAATATGTTGTTTTTACAATATCTCAATATTTACAATGCCAAAGTAATTTTTTTAATTTTTGAATATTGTCTAATACAAGGTAATTTATTTATTTGTTTGTTTATTTTTACATATAATTATGTGTCTCCACTGGCTCATCCAACTGCCTCTGTTTATTCCCTTTGAAACAGCTCCCCCTGTCGGCCAGTCCCGGAATTCACCTCAGCCTTGACGTCAACCTCTTCTTTGTGGACTACAACTACCAGAAGCCACCGCACCCCGTGGACATTGTAGTCCACTAAACCCAGTCTGCTCTCGGATTATTAAACTTCTTCGCCGTTTATACATTTCCTTAACAGCGTCTCGGCCTTTGCTGTGCAGCGCAGCGACGAGCACGACGGTCCATCCGTCTGGACGCGGCAGAAAAGCGGGCTCGTCCGCAGCGTCGACCGGCGTTGCGTTTCCTGGTGTTTGGGGCTGTGTGTATTTTCTGGAGCCTCACGGAGGAATCAATGAGGGACTCAAGCGAGACCATCAGCGAGACCTTCTCCGAGACCTTCTCCCAAACCGTGAGACTCTGACTGGATTTCTGGAGAGCTCCCAGGACAATATCCTGGCTCTAACGGCGGAGGGGGTCCCCTGTTATCCGCGGTTAGCAGCAGCGCCGGCGGGGCTTTGGGCTGAGTTGTATGTGACCTTAATGAAGCAGCCCTGCCGTGTTTACGTTTCCCCGGTGTCAGAGCTATGTTTCTGCTTGTGGATCAGCCGGGAGATATCGTTAGATAGCCAGACCAGCTGTTAACGAGTTACCGGGACCCCCCCCAGAGATGTTATCGGGGCTGGTTTAGCGATTTCAGCAACACACTCCGGTATCTCTGCACTTTATTACTTTATTCCCCCTCCATCTCCACCAGTATCACATTTTAGCCACATATTTCTGTCGAAACAGGCCGTTTTGCGAGGTTTTGACACAGCTAGCTAGTGTTTCTGCCTCCGTCGCTTTTTGCCAACGTTGACTCAAGCCGGTAGACATCACTCGGATCCACAACAAGCTGTAATTCATGTTATATAGCTAACTCGACTCTGGACATTTGCCTGCTGTTGTGAGAGTAACCATGAAGAAGTTTTTCGATTCTCGGAGGGAAATGGTCGGGTCTGGGCCCGGTTCGGCAGCGGGAGGAGGCGGCGCTGGATCCGGCAGCGGAGGCACCTTCATCGGCCGAGTTTTCACCATTGGCCGCTATCAGGTGACCGTGGAGGAGACCATAGCTGAAGGTAACTATGCATTGCTGCCTACGTGGTACCCTCACTCTCCCCTTCCTTTCCCTTTATTATGTAGGGTACTTAAAGAACAAGTAGGCACCATAACCCAGTCATTACAGTCACTACATACTTAACCATGTCTGCTTGGACATTTACTTGTGTATGTGGATGTCAGATGATCAGCAGCAAATGGACAGTGAGTGTCTTGTTTCTGAACGTCAGATGAACTGAGACGTGTGTATGAGTGCAGGCCTGGACTGCTGCTTCAGCTCTGAGGTCAGGAGACTGAGGTCAGGAGACTAGGAGCTAGGGAGGGTCTGTGCCACCAGCAGAGTGTCAGGAGTCGGAAGTGAGCTGCCCGTCCATCTGACTGGTGCCAGTGTGAGCAGAATTTTTAGCCGTGAGTCACGCCTGAGGTTTTAGCGGGTCTTATAAAACCACTCTCAGCTTCGAGGGAACTCAAGGTATCGGACATTAATAGGGGACGATCACTGAACATGACATTTATGAAGTTAAGATCATTAACAAGCGCTTTCTGAGTTGGAGATTGAGTGTTGTAGCTGGACACCACTTAAATTACCTGGGTTGGGAACCACTGGCCTAACTCATAGCAAGGTAGGCCATCTCTGTGTCTCGCAACCCTCTTATAAAAGCACTCTCAGCTTTGAGGAAATGTTTCAAGCAACTAATCAAACAGTTATAGAGTAATTATTTTCATTTCTGAGGACTCGTGATGTAACGTGAAATAAACCAACTAGTGTTGGGTCTTATAAATGATTCACACATCCAACAGTAGCCTAACTCTGTGGTTTCTGACCCCTAAGTCCTGGAGGACCTCCTGTCCTGCACATTTTAGTATTTACCCTGCTCCCAACACACCTGATTTAGAGCTAATCAGCTCATTAACAAGGTCTTCCTGAGTTGAAGATGGTGGAAATAATTGAAATATGCAGGGCAGGAGGTCCACCAGAGCCAGGGTAAGAAATCACTGGACTAATGTATAGCAAGGTAGACCATCTCTGTCTTGGTAGCATCTTATAAAACCATTCTCAGCTCAAATAAAACATTTATAGAGTCTTCTTTTTATTGCTGAGAGTCTTTGAGGTCTGTCCTTGAGGTCTGTTAAACCGCATGATAATGTGAAGAGCAGGGGCTCCTCCAGGACCATCATAAATCATAGCAAGCTAAACCATCTCTAAAATAAATCTGGCTAAAGAAAAATAAATCAGGCCTGCTTTGTTTTTTTGGGCGGAACCACCATTACAATGATACTGGTCATATTGGTTTGAGAAATTTGGTAGCTTCCTTTGCGAATACACTGACCAAGCTGTGTTGTAGCTGTACAATTCCCCTTTTAATGAAGCATCTATGGCCAGAGGTTCGCATGTCCAAGGATCATGTTACTAAACGGGTCCATTACTCAAACTGTTCTCCTTCACACAATCCACTTGCTGTTTTGCCCCTTGTTAAATCAAGATTTCTGCAAACAAGATTCCAGTCGGTTTAGGCTTAACAAGGACTTTTGGTGCTGCTCCAGGGATGGGTAATCCTGAAGTGGGAGGCTGTACTTGTTCGTGTTAGTCCTGCATAAGCATGTTTTGTTCAAGGGCTAGTGAACGCTAGCATTGGCATTACATAACGACTGTATGGCAAGTAGCCCTACCAGTAGCATCACTGACAGGTGAAGTAAAAAACATTGATTGTCTTCATCTACAGTGGCATCGGTCAAGGGGTGGGTACACAAGTTCTAGGCAGCAAGTTCTTGAAGTTCAACAGTCAGTTCTTGGAGGTGATGTGTTTAAAAACTGGAAAAATAGGCAAGAGGAAGAATCTGAGCCACCTTGACAAAGGGCCAAATTATGATGGCTAGATGACTGGGTCAGAGTATTCGCCTTACTGAACTCAGAACTGCACATTGTCATGACCTGTTGTCTGGAAGTCTGGGCAAGACATGATCCTTATCTAGTCACATCAGACAGTACATTCTTAGGCACAAAACATGCACACAGATGCAGGTGCTTTGAGCTAAGCAGACTGGGTTTCAGCCGTAGTTGCGTTTAAAAATGTATCCTGACAAAAAAAAAAAGTGTAACGCAAGCGAGTGTTGCATTCTGAGTGTTGTCGCAAGGGGTGCTACAGCGGCAGCCATGTTGTCTTGTACCGCCGGCATGCTGTTTTCCAGTGAGCTGTCATGGGGGACCAGTTTTGATGTGATTTTGATTTGTCCTGTTCGTCCTCTACAGTGCTGAGGGTTTTAGGGCCACAGTAATGTGGAACAAAAAACGCCTGGTGACTTTGTACAGCAATGCCGGGCGTTTTGAGTTGTGTACTTGAGTTGCGAATCCAAAACGTGTTGTTCTCTCACACTGCTCAAAAAAACATTTCATTATTAAGGCCGTTTTCAAACCTACAGTTGGTTTGCACTTGTCCAAATCCGTTTACATCTTTGTAAACTTGGAGCATTTTCCCCATGGCTTGGGTTTGTTTTCACACAGCTCTCTCTGCTTATTGATCAGACCAGTCTGGGGGTGGGAGCTAGAAAGGAAGTACAGGAAGAAAGTCCTGTGTTCTGGACGGGTGCATATTTCTGTGCAGTTTAATGTGGAGCAACGATAGAGATGACATTTATTAATAGCTGTAGTAGCTGATTATCTGGGCAGTGTATTAATTAACACATGGCTACGGGGGCCATTTAGCAGAAACTTGCGGAGTACACCTGATAGCCAGGTTGGATCAAGGTCAGATCATACTCTCGGCACAAACCAGGTGCCCAGTGCGGTTGTTTTACATTTACATTTACGGCATTTAGCTGACGCTCTTCTCCAGAGCGACTTACAAGGTTACTCGTATTACAAAGGGCCAACCTAGTGTTAAGAGTCTTGCCCAAGAACTCTTATTGATGTAGCGCAGCATAGTCACTCAGACCAGGGGAATCGAACCCCAGTCTCTCACGTAAAGCACGGTGGTAGCTCACTGGCAGGTAGTGGCGTAATCTGGCGTAATCTGTTGCACCACACCAACCACTGTTTTGGTGTGCATCTGAGATCTGAGTGCGATTACTCTATTCAAACCTGCTGGAAAACAAATCGCACCAAGGGCGAAGACGAACCAGCATCTGATTGAATAGATTTCAGGTATGAAAATGCCCTTGGTAAACACTAAAATCTAGGACGATGGGCCCATTCTTGTCCAGAAGTCCGATCAAGATGATCCACTCTTACAAATAAGTGGATACAAAAAGCTACAGAAAGTTGTCCGTGTGCTGCCATAAAAGAACCACTTTTGGTTCCATAAGGAACCATTTTCGCAAGAGATGTGTGTAAAGAACCTTTTAAAGGTTTAAAGAAGCAGATGTAAAGGTTCTTCACACACTCATTTCTCTTTTAGAAAAAGCTTCTTCTTGGAACCGAAAACGTCTCTTCTCTGGTAGCACCTTCAGCATTTTGAAGAGTGTAGCTTACTTTCTTTGAAAGCTAAGCCTGTCAGCGGCCTAGAGGTGCAGCTTTGCCTGTGGTGTGGTTTTTGAGTCATTACGGACCACGTCTCAACACCGTGCTCCCGGAAGCAATTTCTTTTCCCCATTGTTACGCTGTGCTAAACGCCTCTCCTTCTTCTTCGTTCATTTGCACAGGAACATTGACAGCCTCTCTCTCTCTCTCTCTCTCACACACACACGCGCATACGTAGGGTTTGTTTTGCAGCTTTAGCCTTTAGCGCCTGGTGATTCATTAGCATAGTGAATAAGGCCGGCCTGCTTCACTGTGCTTTACTTTTCAAGGCTGTCTCTTTGTGTCCTCATTGCGTAGAAAGTAGGCTGAGTCATCTCCCTGTAAAACCTGTTCACGCAAACAGGACGGTGGGTCACGGCGAAACACTCAAACTACTGGCTTTTGCTGATGAAAGACTTTAACTTGAAAGCTGCTGTGAGCTACTTATTGCTGGGCTGCACTGATAAAATTCAGACTCTCAGTATATTCGGTATACCCTGATCAGCCATAACATCCATTCTATCAGCCCCACTTCCCAAATAGGAGCACTCTGTTTCTCCACATACTCTCTTAGCCTTCTTTCACCCTGCTTGACAGTGGTCAGGACCCTACAGGACCGCCATTATTTGGTGGTCATTCGTAGCACTGCCGTGACATTGGCATGGTGGTACTCTGGTGGCACGACTGGCTCAGACACAGCAGTGCTGCTGGAGTTTTTAAACAACTCTATTAGACATGCCCACTGTCCAATACTTGGTCATGCTTTATGCAGTCTTAATATACCTGTTATAGCTCTGTTATAAGGGTGTAACGATACACAGATTTTGAAATTGAACGCGGTCAGGATGCAGTACAATTTGTGATGCGACAAAAATAAGGAGTGCTTGAAAACATTAATCGACCACAACGTTGCACCACCTGTCTAATGTTAAGTAGGTCCCCAGATCTGAGCATCCGAGGCATTGAAAAACATTGAAAAATACTGAATATTTTTATGAGAATTATTAAATTGTCTGTTTAGGGCTTTCGTGACCACTGTTGGTCCATTTGGGCCTCCGCAAGGGGAGTTGAGGCTGTACTTCCATGTCAGCAGTCCTGCATGCCTTTTGTATTTTGGAATGTAAGGTCACGCTGAGGTTGCAGGCCAAACACTCTTTAAATAGAGGGTCCAAGTCAGGGTCAACAGCTGGGAGTAGGTTGGTCTTGACCTTCCACCCAGTAAGGAAGAGGATCTGCGGACAGCTTTTGTTCTGGCGGGGTCAGCAAGAAGTGATGGAGCTCATCGTTTTACACCCATACACCCTGCTCTTTCTCCCTTATGGCATCCTTATTGCATTGCAGGGGCTATTCATAGTCTTCCTGAAAGCATCTATACAGAATGTGCACGGTGTTCTGCCAGACGGACTGTTGTAAATCTGATTTCATTGGATCTGCAGTGAGGGACACTTATGCCTACAGGCTCTGTCTGGCGAGTACAGGGTTGTCTTTTGTTTATGTATCAGCTGGATCTTGCTTTTCTTATTTTAACAGTATTTCTTTCTGTGTTTTTCTCCTTTTACACAAATACACATTCACAACACTTGTCGTTTTGATGATCATCATTATTTGTGAAGGAGTTTGGAGTAGCAGGAATCTTTGTATTAAAGCTTTGTGCAGTCCTAAAGGCCTGCTTTTCCTTCATAGACTTTAAAGGCCTTCTCAGTGCTGTAGCACTGTAGACATGTCCAATATTTGTCCAATATATCCGCCTCTGTTGGCTAAAGTACACTGTGACCTGGTCAGCTATACTGTACACAGTCATCCGTCATCTGCTTTGCCACACACAGAGTTTCCTTTCTAAACCTTGGCCTGTACATACGCTACACCCTTGGTTGGTGTCAGTGCAGCTACAGGTCCCTTGTGGGGTTAAACAGATGGGTACATTTTAAATGGGGTGGCTTAGGTAGGTAAGTAGAATAGTGAGTTTTCTCCTGTTTAGTAAATATCGTATGCTCTTCACAAAGAGAACAGCCAGGCCTGAATCAGGCCTCATCCAGCAAGAGCAATAGGAATCAACCTCAGGTCCAGAGGAACTACAGATAATTGATTTTACCAGTACTGCATATTCATATTTGGGCATTTAAAAATTTTATTTGGGTCTCATTCATTGATTCCCTTCTGTTCTGATGGTTCAGCTCTTGAGCACCTTTGCTGTTTGCTCACACTTCTCAGTTTAGAACTTCAGCTTTTTGTTTTAACAGCTACTAATGACCAACTTCAAGACGTTCCACCTCAGTTCAGTCCTGAGGAGCTTATTGGATCTGATTGTTGGTTGCCTTGGCAGCCCATGGTCTGACTCGTTTCACCCACATGATGCAGGCTGTCGTATCATTAACAGCGAGATGCAGACACAATATACTGTATCTGATCAGTCGGAACACCTGCCTAGTACTGGTGCCGCCCAGAGCAGCTCTGCCCTGGTGAGTCATGGACTTCAGAAGACCTCTGAAGGTGTCCTTTGGTTTCTGGCACCAAGGCATTAGCCGCAGATCCTTCAGATCCACAACTCTGTGACTGGTTTACCGGTTGTCCTTTCTTGGAATGCTTTCGGTAGGTACTGATCACTGCATACCAGGAACACCCCACAAGACCTGCCTGATTTTCTGGAGAGGTTCCAACCATGTCAGCTTTTCGTCAAAGTGGCTCAGATTCTTACACGTTTGCTCTTGATTTCAACACATCAACTTGCTCGTTCCTTCTCAGTAGCTTATAATACTGACACTTAGGGAGGTAACGGTGGTTCAGCTTGACCAAAAGCCGACCCTCCCCATGCAACTCAGTTGAAAAGCAGCTGAAAAGTTAGTTTTACAGCTTGGAGATGCTTAGCTGAAATATTTTGTCCTTGCAATCTGCAAAAATCTCTAAGTACACTCATGTCTTGGAGGCAAGAGAGATAAAAAAATGTTGAATTAGAAATTAGAAGAAAAAGGCAGGTCTAGTGGGCTGGGCCGGTTTCCTACCGTACAAATGAGAAGACCATGTGTGTGTGTATGTGTGAATAATAGATGGTCGACCACTAATTTATTCATTGCTGTCACTGATGGCCGCCATCTGTCCGTCCCCAATGAGCTTGTGTGTGTGTGTGTGTGGTTCAGCAGTGTGTTTTGGGGTGAGGTGCTGTCAATCAACTTTTAGTCTGAAGTCTGTTCATTGTTGTTAATGATACACGTACACCAATCGGCCTTCGGCCAGCAAGTGAACAGTCTGACCTGAAGTCGATGTGTTGGAAGCAGTAGATATGGGCAAGTATAAGAATCTGAGCCTCTGTGACGAGGGCCAAATTGCGATGGCTAGACCACTGACCGGGTCAGAACATCTCCAAAACATCAGGCAGGTCTTGTTGTCTGGTTCTGGTATTCAGTGGTCAGTACCTACCAAAAGTGGTCCAAGAAAGGACAACCAGTGAACCAGCTACAGTTTCATAATAGGCACCCAAGGCTCATTGATGCGATCCATGTAGACCCCTCCTCACAACTTCAGAGGTTGTGCCTGAAGTTCATGCCTTGAATGGTCAGATCTGTTGTGAGGACCTACTCAGTGTCCATGCCGGCACTGTGTTTGTAATGTTTTGGTTCTGATTGTAAACGCGGTAAAGAACTTGTTATTGGTACTGCTAGATCACAGTACACAGAGCTCCTGAGTCTGTTTTGGGCGTCCGAGTCTTGCTTAGCAGGGTGACCGTGTGGAGATACAGCACACAAAGGTGTTTTCTTATTTGGTCAGTGACCAGATCTCGTGTTCCGGTCGCTGGCAGCTGGTCTGAACCAGTTATGAACGACTGAGTCATGGTAAAAAACACAGGCATAGTCTGTGTGTAGTGCAGCCTCCTCAGATGACTTTAAACTGTGCATTGCTGACATTCATCCAAGCCTCGTAGGCACACACACACACACACACACACACACACGCACACACACAGTGAGAGAGGGAGAGTGAGAGGAGGTGGAGGAGGAAAGGAAGTGATATCTCCTCTCCAGCAGAGCAGACAGTTCAAATTTAGCTGTGTCCCAGAGAGCCGTGTGTGTGTGTGTGTGTGTGTGTGTGTGTTTATAAACAGACTGTTCAGTTGTTAGACACTATCTCCAGAACCATTAACTTCTGTGAGGGCTCCAGTTTGTCCAGTTTAGGGCTGTTACTAACGACTGTTTCCAAATAAAGGAATCTGTCGGCTGTTGTTCCAGCACTCGACTGGTCAGACTGTGATGTCACTGTGATGTCATTATGGCAAAAAGAAAATATATGTGCTATGTTCTATGTAACATCTCCAAGACCTTCTGATCATGCTGATTCTTCATGCAACCTCTGTTGTAAATGTCATGAGACTATTCAATTGGGAAGCCGTTATGGCCAAGCGAGTCAGATTGATGGGCTGAGAATATTGTTCCAGCCCTGTCAAATAGACTTACCTGTGGTACCTGAGGCAGTACGACGCACTGTTAGCTGTTAGAGCCCGACCCGAGTTCAAATGTCTGTCAACAGGTGTTTAAATTGGATCAGTATTTAATGACCTTAATTTTATGTTGCTTCCAAAACATGGAAATTGGGATCAAATCCAGCTGGATCAGCATTATAAGTCGAGGAGGTCTAGCAAGCAATGTCGATGCCAACCACGATGTTGCATGACGAATGGGGAAGGTGGGGTCTATTGGGGTCTAGTGGAGGTCGCAAGAAGGCTCAGTGTAGCCCAGCCGCGATATCTTCGGCGAATCCTGTGAGTTTCATACTGGGATCACATTATCAACAAGGACATTCACCATTGATAGTGAAGACTCACCCTCTCAACGGCATAGTGAATAGGTCGCTTACGATTAGCTGATCACTTCTTCTCACATCAACCACCATGTCTACAGAAAGCTGCCAGTTTATCAACTCCTCCAAGGGGGAAACAAAAACCGGGCCATACGCAAACGGCCGAACTCCTAACGAGCGATCAAGCTTGCACCCAAGACCATAAGGACTGGAAAATGGCTGGGTTGACCGCAGCACATCCTGGCTAATCATCAAACTGTGGTCATCTGAGTCTCTACAGGCCTGTCTTTCAAGCGCGCTCCTGTTTTTCCAGAATGGGCGGCCTAAGTCTAGCCTTTACGTTCAACTGGAACTCCAGGCTAGTCCTGCTATAGACTCTCCAGTTGGCCTTCAGCTACCCCAAATGACACCACACACACACACACACACACACACACACACATACACACTTGCAGCGTTGTCACAGCACACTGACAGAAAGGAATTAGTCTTTTTCTGGCATTTTGAGCCTCAAACACACTCTGTAATTCGTCTAGCAGTTTCCACTCTCCACAGAACACACACACACACATCAACACAGTGAAGCAGTGTTCCTCTCAGAATAGCCTCTTGGAGCATCTTTGAAGCAGCTCTGTAAACAAGATAGTGAGGCGATAATTTTAGTCTGTTACGTAAGAATCTTCACTATGATGACAAATTTACTTTACACCACGGTGTGTTTGTGTGTGTGTGTGTGTGTGTGTGTGTGTGTGTGTGTGTGTGTGTGTGTGTGTGTGTGTGTGTGAGAAAACTGATCAGGCCTTTAACATAATGTAAATAATCCTTGTTTGAGCGGCTGCATGCTTGAAAAACATGGACGCCCATATGTTTGTGTGTCTGGGAGGGTTTTTTCGCTTGTTTCTGCACAAGTTCTGGAGAGAGAGGTCTCCTGCAGCTATACCAAGGTTCCATAGTGCAGTAGCCACGGTCCTGGCATTGACCAAGATGATTCTGAAGCTGCTATTTATAATAATATAATAATAATAATAATAATAATCATAATAAATATAATATGCAAAATATTATTGCGTTAGACTGTATTACGGAGGGTGCCTGGGCTAGCTCGGCTACAGATCCACCAAGTGTCAGGCCACATGCTTCTGTCACTTTATTATCTTTTAGCTTGGCTGTAAATGCACATGTACAACTCGGCTGTTCATGAGGGGAAGCTCGAAAAGCATGATCTGCATTTACGACAGTGGAGTGAAACAAGTGAAAAAACTACCCTCGCAGACACACAAACACACGGGCGTCCATGTTTTTCAAGCATGCATCTGCCCAAGCAAGGATGATTTACATTATGTTAAAGGCCTGATCAGTTTTAACACACACACTCTTACACACTCTTTCACACACACCCACCATGGCGTCAAGTAAATGTGTCATCACAGTGAAGACTCTTACATAATAGACTAAAAATATCCCAGTATGAAGCCGAAGCTATTGCTGCTGGGCTGCACTGAGCCTCCACGTGACTTCCACGCGACCTCCTCTGAAGTCATTGACCTTAGGAGGAGATTCATCTGACTGATTCATTTGGTTTTTGCTGGCTTTCCCTTTTAACCGAACTTAGCATGTCGCTAAATTTTGCTTTTGATTTCAGAGCGTGACTTTACCAAACAGTGAGCTCCCAGACGTTTCAGTGCTTGGATTCCAGATTTACAGCAATCCATTAGTTACCCTTCTCTCAAGCTTTCAGGAGATTCCTGCTGAATCTGTTTGTACAGTCAATCGCATAACAGCTCTTTTCCTGAACGCTAACGCTGCCACTCAGTCTGTTTTTTGCAGCTCATTGGGAGTGGTTGCAGTGACTCCTGCTGCCGGCGACTGCATTTGCTTACCCTCTGTTGTAGTTAGGAGAGTGAAGACCTGGATTGTGGGCCTACGTACAGGGCTTAAAGGGTTAACAAATGAACGTCCCATCTCGTCCCGTCCTGAGAATAATAACGTATTTTGTCTTCTATTTAAAATTTGCCAACACAACGGGTTTTACAGCCTGAGCGACATGTCGAGATGTTTTTTCAATGAGTGTGCATACACAGAGAGAGAGAGAGAGAGAGAGAGAGAGAGCGTCAGCAGTGTTGAGTCTGCTTGCTCTAATTAAAGCCATTAGGCAGGCTGGATAGCCAAACTCTTGCGTAGTTTAATTTCCCTCAAGCTCTACTTTGAACTTGGGTTTCTCTGAAGCCTCCCATGGGTGTGGGTGTGTGTGTGTGTGTGTGTGTGTGTGTGTACTAATTGCTGGTGTGTGTGTATGCTCAGAGAGGGGAAGCATGTGTATGTGTTTGTCTTTTGGTACATTTGAGGACAAGAACAGACAACAACTGTCCTGTCGAGGGCCAAAGAAATGGCCCTGAATTGTGGAATTGTGAATTGTTTTTAAGCTGAAGGAGTAACAGTATATCAGTTGTGGGGTCTGTAAGGCTAGCCCAGCTGGGAACCAGAAAGTTTTGTCCTTAGGTTCCACGTTGGCCCTATGTATGGAAGCCCACCAGGGTCAGTGATGTGACCAGGAGGGGTTAAACATGGGATATTCACTGCATTTGGGGCCTAGATGAGACCCATGTGAGGTTAACCCTACTGGAACCCTCAGCCATGGCATCCTTACTACCTTGAATACCAGTGTCCTCTTTTTTTTTTAAAGAATAGCATCAGGTTGTTTTAGGATGATGGTCAGCACACGTTCAACCAGGTGTGTCCAAACTTCCAGCTGGTACTGTTTATGTGTATATTAGTGTTGGACAGATACCAATACCGTATAGTACCGTTTATTGGCAATAGAGAGCTGCAATACCATGAAGCTTACTGATGGGCTTCTTTTATTTTTGTTTTTATTTGATTGATTTTAATATATATATATATTTTACAAAGAACATATTTGGTTTACAACCAGTAAAAGCTATTTATAAATAGTTATTACCATTTAAACAGACATTTGATGGAACTTTGAAGTACAGCACTACGTTTTTTGTTTTTTTTTTAAGTTTTTTTTTTCCACTGCTCTGAAATATGCATTTTAAACACTGATTAAAGCAAGATTCTGCATGTGTTTCTGCATTGTGCCAATTTAAAAATTTTTTTCATAGCTCTGAAACCTTTCAAATGTGCAGTTCCTCCACCAGTAAACACTGTTCCTTCAAGCTTATTAGATCTTATTTGGGATAAGATATAAAAAAGTACAACCTATAAAAAGTGGAACACTGTAAATATCAGGATTTATAGCAACCTATCCAGTATTTAAGTCCGAGTGGGTTTTGGTATCGGTACTCTGTATTGGCAGATACTTGAAAATCTGGTATCGGAAAGGAAAAAGTGGTATCGTGCATCCCTATATATGTGTATGATCCGATACGGTCAGCTTTGACACATAGTGTGAGAGAGAGAGAGAGAGAGCTCTCCGTTCTGATGGAGTTCTGTAAGAGGGAGGATCTACTGGAGCAGATCTGAAGGAAGTTGAAGGTGATTGATTTTTTTTTTGATGGAGGGTTGGGAATGTGGAGAGGGATAGAAAAACCTAATGCAGCTTCAGCAATGAAGATGAAGTGAGTGATGGGGAGAGAGAGAGAGAAAGAGAGAGATGGGGCAGATGGAGACGATTGCAGTTGCTTTAGTTAGCTTTAGGGAAGTGAAGGCCTTCAGAGATCTTTCACAAGGTCGGAGACCGAGGGAGAGGACATTACTGCGGCAGAGAGATCCAGACACACACATTTTTAGTTCGCTGTGAAGACCCTCTGAGTCCTGGATGACTCTGATTGATTCTGGGTAACAACTAGGCTGAAATAAATTGATTAAATGAATGAAATAATCAATATTTTTATTAAAGGGGATCTTGTGTGCTCTTATCCAGAGCAAGCGTTAAAGATAAAGGCCCTTGGCCCAGTTTTGTGGACATGCCCCCAGTGGAAAGGCTGAGAAGGTTGGGAAACTGGCTTCACTGTTACTTTTTCCTTTTTTTTTGTCCATTTTTCCATTGTTTTGCTATTTATTTATTTATTAGTTATTATTACTTTATTTATTAAATGAAACGCTGTGAGAATGAGTATCTGAGACCCTGTTTGCACCTGGTCACTTCATCTGTACCAAGTATCAGGATTATATCTGGATACGGCCTCGTAAGGCCTGCAGGCGTAAACGCATCCGATGCACATTTAAACCAGATACAGCTACAATCCGGTCCCTCAAACCACTTCAGCAGGAGGTCTGAGACCCATGCGAGCCACATGTTATAGCAGTGTAAACTCCTCTGTCTCTCCAGGGCTCATTCCACCACCAGAACCCTTCCCAGTACAACCCAAACACCAGTAATATTTGCTGTGCAACAAGCGAATTTGCATATTCCACCCTACACAGCAAAATCTTACCAGGGTACAGTCCAGATACCAGTCACATGAAGTTACCAGATGTAAACGGGGTCTAAAAGTAATTTCAAGGTCAGACAACCCAAACTCTCTGCTAACAACACAGCCAACAACATCACGTCACTCGGTGTGAGAGGGTCCGGTATCAGGCTATGTTACAAGATCCCCCCCCCTCCCCCCCCCCCACTCATGTCCAGTTCTGCATTTTTCTGATGATGTTGGACGAATCAGACAGCCTGTCGATATCACACTCTTAAAAATGACTGTGCTCCAAATGGCTATTGTCCCACTTTTGGCTCCGTAAGGCATCATGTTTATAGTAGAGCTATATATGCTATATGAATGTTGGCATAGCAGCGCTTTCTGTTAGTACAAACCTGTGCTACTACGATTAGCATAGAGTGTGCTTATAGTATTACTGTGTAGTAGGGCTGGGCAGTATGATGATATTTTATGGTATCGTGATGCACAATATGCTTTTCTAAGCATATGGAGGAGACTGTTAGTGCTTAATAAACACGTATCAACTGCAGGTTTCATTACAGACAGTGTGATTAGACTGGTTTAGCAGTCTAATCAGAGTAACAATCAAAGTATATAAATAGTAGTTTTAAAGAATCTGTTGCTTCTGATGTATTTAGAAATACTTATTATTATTTTATTTATTATTTTTCTTTTATACCCATATTGCCCAGCCCTAGTGTGTAGGATGCAATTGGGATGCAGCCTAAATGTAAATAGGGCCGTGAATTGACCAGAATCTGGGGCTACGATATATCACGAGACAGTGGTTGTGATCTATTGTGATACTCTAAGTAAGGGGATATTTTACTATTTCAAATTTGTATTTATTTTGATCTTTTTCAAGTTTTAGGAAAACTGCCATAAGAATAATGAAAGAAAAACATGCCGTCATTATGTAAAAAATCAAGTGGTCAGGGTTTAAACACATCACAAAATAAGCCACAGTCTGCCACCACTCTTTTACTCTTTTTTTCACTCATGTGAACTATTCATTAAAAATCCATACTGTTTTTTTTTTTTTTTATATAGATCAATATTATTGCGAAACATAATATCACGAAACTTCAATATAACGATATTTCCATAAACCCCTACATATTAGATTCTTGTTTTGTTTTTTTTTTTAAATACAGTGTCCTGCCTCTTTTGGCAGCCTTGGTGCAAGCTCTATGACTAGAAGGCTTCAAGCTCAGACACACCTAGTTCATGTGGGTCTCTGAACTTTGAATGGTAATCATGTCAACCAGGGCAAAACACACCCGTGTTCACTTTATTAAGCTTTTCCTACTGGTTACTATTTTACACCTGTTAGCCATTTTTAAGACTCTGAGGGCAGATTCTGTAGCTGAGCACGGACAGCATATTCAGTCCTGAGATGTTTCTAAGATGTTTAAATCACACATAAAAATAAAATACAAATCAAAGTATACATAAGTATTATTACTATACAAAGTAAGTGTTGTGGACAAAAGTATTGGGACACCTGCTCATTCATTTTCCTTCAAGGTATACAAGGTATTCTAGAAGAGTTGATCCTGCCTTGGAAATTGTTGGAATTACTGTCTCTACTGTCCAAGGAAGAAAGCTTTCTACTAGATTTTGGAGGAGCATTGCTGTGAGGATTGTGTGTTAGTGAGGTCAGGATGTTGGATGATCGCCACCACCCTACCTCATCCCAACTGCTCCCCAAAGTATTGGATGGAGCACCATCCATCATTCCAGAGAACACCGTTCCACTGCTCCACAGCTCAATGCTGGGGAACTTTATACACCCCACCCTAGACCAGGACTGGCTTCAGGCAGCATGGTGCCAATAAGCTAATGTTTATCTCCTCCAGAGAGTCCTCTTCTGTCTGCAGTGCTTCTTCTACAGGGTGCAGTGTAGGCTGCAATGGGTGCAACTTAAAGTAGCTGAATGCATTCATTTGATTTTCTCGATTGTGTTTGGACATCATGTTGGCTAAAGTCCTTCTGCAAAGATCAGTTTAATTAACCAACCCTCTCACTTTGCTCTCCGTCTCTCTCCAGGTGGTTTCGCCATCGTGTTCCTGGTACGCACCCATCAGGGCGTCCGCTGTGCTCTGAAGAGGATGTATGTGAACAACGAACACGACCTCCAAGTCTGCAAGAGAGAGATACAGATCATGGTGAGAGCTTCTTCTCAGATGGTTCTGCTCCCTCACTCTCCCTCACACTGCACAGCCTAATAAACCAGGCCAGCTGACCCTGGATCAGAGCTTTTAGTTAAAAGATAAACCAGAGTGGGCTGTATAAAGGAAAAACAACCATGATTTTAAAGGCGTATTATGCCGGAAATGGTATTTTTTGCCACCCCGTTCACGCTTTGAGCCTCCTCTGGAAGACATGCATTTCTGGACAAGCTGGGAGATACAGAAGCGGCATCAGAAGTAAAGGAAGCATGTGGACTGAGGTGGTAGAGTCGTATTACAAGACTTAACATAAATATTGCACAGTTCTGGAGAGAGGTCTCTTGCAGCTACACCAAAGTTCCATAGTGCAATAGCGGCTTTGCGACCCAGAGTGGCAATGACTGAGACGCCGTCTTCCAGCCTTATTGCAGTGTAGCATACCTTATATATACATATATAGCAGCTCCAGAATCATGTGCTCCACTGACTGGAATAGGGACTTTACTTCAGGCCGGAATGTTGCTAATGCACTACGGCACTTTGATGGAGCAGCCCTAGACCTCTCTCTCTCTCGAGTCGTTCTCATATAAAACCCTGTAATACGACTCTGCCGCCTCAGTCCACATGCTTCTTTCTCTTCATATGCTGCTTCTGTATCTCTCAGCTTGTAAACAAATGCATGTGTACAGTATTGGTATTGAATTATGCTCCCCACCTGTAGGGGGAGCCCAGGAGCAGAAAACAAAGATTTGGCCCATTGTGTAAGAATTGGTAGTTTTGGCTCCTGGGCTCCGCCTGCAGTCTCATGCTGAAAGCTGGAAGTGTTTTTGGGTGTGTTTTGACTGCCAGAACTAAACTATCGCTGTAAAGGATTAGAGCTAAACACAGACGCAGCAGAGCTGGCCGCCAATTTGCATATTGTGGTGTCCTCTGCGAATAAACAGAGCTGACTCTCTGGAGGAGAAGTGGGTGGATGTTTGAATAGAGTCCCTGATCATCTCCAATAACACGACTGGCTACTTTATTATACCGGCCTTTGTGTCTGAAAGCGCTGAATGAAGCACTCTGTTGTATTGGTTCTTCTGAGGGAGAGAAAAGGGGGGGGAGAGACGGACAGAAAGAGAGAAGGAGAGAGAGAGAGAGAGACTACAGCAATTCACACACTTCTGTAGTAGAGCTCATAAAAACCGCTTCAGTGAGGAGAGAGAGAGAAAGAGGTCGTTGTTGGGCATGTAAATGGGCCGCATCTGGTGACTTTGTCTGATCCGTAATAGAGAAGCCTCTTTTTTTCTTCTCCTTCAGACTCTGGGCTACGCTATCTATAATAGGCTCCTCATGTAGCTCCACCACCCCTGCCTTGCTTCCATCTCGGCCCTTGATTAATGCTAGGTCAGCAAAGTGCCTCCTCCGTTGTAAGCTATAGTTTATTTACAGTCTTTTTTGTACACGCATACCAAAGGTCTCAGGGGTGCCTAGACAAAGTACAATGTTTGTGACGGGCGAAAGGGCGAAATTATACTTGTATTTCATAACATGACACAATGGGCTGGTTTCCCACACAGGGATTAAGCTTAATCTTTAACTTCTGGGCATTATAAGTGGAGGTTCTCCACTGAAAAGGAAATTTAGTCCTAGTCCTTATCCAGGAATCCGGACCTTAAAAACTTGTCTTGTGGAGTGTTTCCGGTATGCAGTGGTCAGTACCTACCAAAAGTGCTCCAAGAAAGAACAGCAGGTGAACTGGCGACAGGGTCGTGATGCTCATTGATGCTCATTGCAGCCCCATCTGACAACCTACAGGACTTCTGCTGAAGATCATGTCGCTAACTTTGGTCTTGGTGCCAGATAACCATAGGACGCTCTCAGAGGTATTCTGGAGTCCATGCCTCGAGTGCTTAGATCTTTTGTGGTGGCACAGGGGGGGACTTTTGACTACACTAGCTGACCGTCACATTGGGTGGGCTTTTACAAAGAAATGGGCCAATAGGAAAGGCCCAGAAATATTAGTGTGAGATGAAAGCGTGTGGTTTGGAGAGGGAGTATTTAGAGAGGGGGGATGATGATGATGATGATGATGATTGTTGTTGTTGGGTGGTGGTGAGTCAGTGTCTGGCAGAGCAGCACTGGGGAGTTAGATGATGAAGCAGTAGTGAAGTGTTGTTGAGTTGGCACTTTTAGCCGTCCGCACAGTGGCCCCTCTGAAGGTCATTGATGTGTGCTGAGCAGCTGCTGGACCCGTTCTTCTGGAGGGTTGTTACAGTACAGAAGCTCATCTTTCTATTTGTGTGTGTGTGTGTGTGTGTGTGTGTGTGCATGCGCACCTTGTTTTACAGAGGGATCTGGTGGGCAACAAAAATATCGTGGGCTTCCTGGACTCCAGTATCACAGCAGTGGGTTCGGGAGATGTTTGGGAAGTCCTTATATTAATGGACTTCTGTAGAGGTCAGCACATTCTCTTTCTCTGCTGCCGTCTCTCTCTCGCGTGCGCTTGCTCGCTCTTGCGCTCTTTCTTTCTCATTCTCTTGCTCTTAATGTTTCTTTCTCTCTCTTTCACTTTTTCTTGTGTGCTCTCTCTGCTATCTCTTGCCCTCGCTCTGTTATTCTCTTTCTTTCGAACTCTCGCCCTCACTGTATCGCTCTCTCCTGTGCTTTCTCTCTTCCATTCTCTTGCACGATCACTCTCTCTCTCTCTCTCTCTCTCTCTCTCTCTCTCTCTCTCCCTTTTCACTTCTGTTCTCTTGTGTGCTCTCATACTCTTTGTCTCTCTTATATTTGCGCTCTCACTTGCTCTCATGCTCTCTCTCTCTCTCTCTCTCTCTCTCTCTCTCTCTCACTGTTTCACATGCTCTCTTTATCACACACTTGCTCTCTCTCTCTCTCATATCGACTGTGTGTGTGTGGTTCTCTCAGGTGGGCAGGTGGTGAATCTGATGAACCAGAGGCTACAGACTGGATTCAGTGAGCCGGAGGTGCTGCAGATTTTTTGTGATACGTGTGAAGCTGTAGCTCGGCTGCATCAGTGCAAGACCCCCATCATTCACAGAGACCTTAAGGTACAAATGCAGCCCCCCCCTCCTCCTGCCACCCATACTTTTCACCTGTTACAGCACTCTTG
This sequence comes from Salminus brasiliensis, assembly GCF_030463535.1. Taxonomy (NCBI): domain Eukaryota; kingdom Metazoa; phylum Chordata; class Actinopteri; order Characiformes; family Bryconidae; genus Salminus; species Salminus brasiliensis. Next base: position 41,822,214 of record NC_132883.1, on the reverse strand, counting down.
TTTCTTCTCTCTCTCTCTCTCTCTCTCTCCTTCTTGCACCCTTAATGCTCTCTCTGTCTCTCACTTTTTGTGTGTGTGTTTGTGTCTCTCCCCTTTTTTCCTGCCCCCAGGTGGAGAACATCTTGCTGCATGACCGAGGTCACTATGTCCTGTGTGATTTCGGCAGCGCCACCAATCGGTTCCAGAACCCTCAGGCCGAGGGCGCCGCCACAGTGGAGGAGGAGATTAAGAAGTAAGCTTTTGTCTGCTTTCAGATGCTTTGGCTTATTTATTTTGGTCATAATCCATCAGGTGGGATGGGAATGCCTGATCTCAGAACTAGGAATGCCCAGATACAGCTCTTGTCCCCGCCCCCCCAGATTCTGAGCCGATCCGATCTTTGTGTTTCTGTAAGTCAAACAATACAGGGTTTCATTGACCGTCTGAATCACTCAGCTTGTCCAGAAATGCATGGTAAAGCATGTGTAAAACGTGTCCTTTACTAATGTCTCAAAGCGCAAATTCAATTCCATTTCTTGACTGTAGGGGGAGCCCAGGAGCAAGACACACCAATTCTCACATACTGATGCTTTAAATCTTAGCATAATCGATTAGGATGTGTTGTAATGTCCTAAATTAAGAGAATTCAGATGAATGCATCTCCTTGCATTTTTTTATTTCCTGGGTGTGTTTCTGTGTGCAGGTACACTACTCTGTCATACAGAGCTCCAGAGATGGTGAATCTATACGGTGGGAAAATGATCACCACTAAAGCAGATGTCTGGGTGAGTACCAGTCTCCTCAAGCCAGCCCCAGTTCCTCACAGCATGGATCTGTGTCTGCAGTGCTTTTGGGCTTAGGCCTTAGACCACATGCGTTCATCTGATTGACATGGTGATTTGTTGAGCTTCTCTGGCTTGGTGGCCGTCTGGTTGTGCTTGATTTCTCTCAGACACCCAGGCTAGCAGTTTTAGGTGCATGCTCTGCAACAGGGGTAAAATTGATATGACACATTTATGCTGAATTGAATTTCTTTTTGGAGGAAAACTGCAGAGGAGGCAAAGTGACTGACTGTGTGTGTGTGTGTGTGTGTGTGTGTGTGTGTGTGTGTGTGTGTGTGTGTGTGTGTGTGTGTGTGTGCACGCGGATTCCTCTTTTTCTCTCATTCCCTGTAGGCTCTGGGCTGCTTGCTGTATAAGCTGTGCTTTTTCACGCTGCCGTTTGGAGAGAGTCAGGTGGCCATCTGTGACGGCAGCTTCACCATCCCAGACAACTCGCGTTACTCCCACGATATGCACTGCCTCATACGTGAGTCACGCCCTGCGCTGATCAATTAGGTTATCTGTTTTTTTTTTTGTTTTTTTTTGTCTAGGCTTCAATCCTTAAATCCCAATTTTTTGGGGAAATTTTACACTTCATCTTTTCAGTTTTTCACTTCCTCACAACCTCGTATTTATTATTTAACATCTATGAACTATTTAGTATTTACTATGGCACCACGAGGTGGCCCACATACAGACCCTTAGGGTTGGTTTCCCAGACAGGTACTAAACCTAGTTGTGCACTATAATTTTTCTTTCAATGGAAAAAAATCTTCATTCAAACTGGTGTTGTAATCCAGGACTAGGTTTAATCCACGTCTGGGACAGTGGCCATTAAAGGTTAAAGGTCAAAGCAGCCTGTTGAAAATGAGCTGTTTTTGTGAAGCCACACAAATGCAGAAACTACTGCATTTGCATTCACTTCTTCAGCCTAAAGGGGTTTAACTCTGCTCCTTCATGTTGACGCAATAATGAGTGACTGCTATTTAATAATTATTGTATTGTATCTTTGCATTTTTCATTATTTACTATGGAGATAAATGAGGTAGAGGAATTACAGTGGTTGCCCTCATAACAATCCTTAAATTTTAAGGGACCTTAAATTTGCCTTGCTTTCTTAAAATGAGAGATTTTGATTTAGCATCGGTTTCTAGACAAACCATTCACGCCCCCAGTCCATACAGTCCATTTATGAAGTCTAAGATGCAAAAATAGCCTGTTTTGAATAATCTGATATTGTGATGTGTAAAAGCGCTTACAGGTGTAGAGCGTTTACATTCGCTCATTCGGCCTAGAGGTGTTTAACTCCTTCCTCCTTAATTCATGCAGAAGCTATTTAGGAGTGTGTAAGGCCTGAATGCTATTAATTAGTATTATTTAACATTAGTAAATTATTCAGTACTTATTTTGGAACTGTGAGGAACTAGTGATGCCCCAGATGTAGACCTTTTTAAATTTTGTATTGGCCGTTAAATTTGCCTTGCAAATATAGGCATAGGCATACCATTCACTCCCTAGTCCATATATGCTTAGAGTAGTTTAACTCCACCCTAATTGCTGAAGCTATAAGGAGTGTTTCAGGACAGTGTGCTTTTTTTTTATTTTTTATTTTTTATTTTATTTTTAAACCCCTTAACATACCAGGTGTGTTACACACTATAGTGTATTAGTCAGTAACTACAGGGACTTCTGTACCAACTGGTGGGGCCATTCTCTGGTCATAGAGAACATGTAGGCTGTAGGCGGTTAATTAGACACAATACAGGACAGCCAATCAGAGTAGATTTCATTTTCATAAATCACTTTGAAATAAAGCTGGGTTTTAAAAGTGGTCTTGTAAAACTGAATCATCATAAAAATGACCAGTCGCAAGCAGTGGAATAAAATGGAAAATGTAATGGAAAAGAGGGAAAATGTAAGATGGGCTGTTTTTAAGGGGTTAACTTTAATCTGTACATGCACAAATGTCCTAAAGCCAAGAGGAGCAAAGTATTTTGTAGTGTTTGTTCATAAAAAAAACAAAAAAATAATTTAAAACTTAATTTACATAAGAAAAAAATATATTTTAATATATATATATATATATATATATATATATATATATATATATATATATATATTAATAAGTAGTCTTTACACTATTTTTAGCTTTCTTGGTGTGGAATTACTGGCTCCTGCAATGAGTTTTGTAACATAAGAACTGGAAAAAGGCTCAAAACAGCATGCTGATCTGACCTCACTGTTCTCAGGCCTTTCCCTTTTCTTATTTTAACGTCCCTTCTTTGTCGTCAGGTTACATGCTGGAGCCGGACCCCGACGTACGGCCAGATATCTACCAGGTGTCCCATTTCGCCTTCAAGCTGTCGCGCAAAGACTGCCCGGTGCAGAATTTCCATGTAAGTTTCTTTGCAGTACATCTGTGCAAGGGGTGTAGCCTCCTTTTGAATGGAAGGGGGCATTCACTTATTCACACAGTGAAATTGGGTTTTCACCTGTGATTCAGTTGTGTGTAGAAATAATAAATAAACAGTAAATCCTCTCTGTGTCCAGAGCGTTTAAGGCCAAACATTAGCTTTTAGCATCATGTCCGAGAACTGCATCAGTCAATCTAGCGTTAGCTCTCAGTAACTCCAAAAATAAAAAGTGGTCCCCTCTTGTCAGTTAACCATATCGGTCAGCCTACCTTTAGCATCCAGTGGTGCTGTCACCAGATAGCCACATCTGGACCTCCTTTGGTCAGCCTAGCATTATCTTTGAGTGGCTCTAGAGACAGCCTGGCACCAATATCAATACACCCACCACTGTGTCGATACCAGTTGTGCCAATTAATATAAATGTGATAGACACTTTATGTCCAAATATGTCCGAAGCTACTTTACGTTGTACCTGTTGCTGACACAGATGTGCAAACGCACACACAGAGCTCTAGTCCCTGTAGAAAAGTACTGCCAGTAGTATAGGACTCTCTGGAGTAGAGAAACAGGAACCTATTAACACCATGCTGCCTAATGCCAGACGCGGGCTAGAGGGGGGGTATAAAGCCCCCCAGCATTGAGCTGTGGAGCAGTGGAACTCCAGTGTTCACTGGAATGATGGTTGGTGCTCCATCCAGTGCTTTTTAGATGAGGTGGGATGGTGATCATCCAACATCCTGACCTCATAAACACCCTCTTTACTGAATGCAGTCAAGTCCCCACAGCAATGCTCCAAACTCCTTAGGCAGGTGTCCCAATACTTTTGTCCATATAGTGTTAGGTAATGTATCTGTATTTTGAACACAGTCCTACCCTTTATGGTTTTGGAGTACGCCTTGCTCTTACACACCTTATATATACTCATCAGTTAATGAGCAAGCCCTGCGTTAGTTGAAGAGGGTGTGCTTACAGGGAATACAGTAAAATTTGAGTGGGCAGGGGTACACCAGGGGGACACACTCAACCCCCATAATGAGTTTTTTACAGCTTTATGAAGCGCTGTTTACGATTAACCTACTGAACTGTGTTTTACCAGTGAGTGTGAGCCCACCCACAGCTTTTCTCTGTTCTTCCTCTGCTGTTCAGTGTTTGTGTTGTGCTGTTCCAAAAGCCATCCACCCGCCCACACCCGAGCGCCTGTTCCAGAGCTACTGTTTAATTCATGCCGGCCCTGTACGCCACACATCGCCTCGCAGTGTCAGAGGAAGTAGGATTCCGTTGCTGGCTGCCAAATGGCTAAACTCCAGCAGCCCCTCCCCCTGGGTTTTGTATCGATAGTATAATGGAGGCATTGAGTCGGCACATGAGGGCCGGCGCGGCTGCAAAGTGCCATCGGCCAGTCAGTCACACCCTGTGATGCTGGGGAGCAACAAACACAAGGCTTTGTGGGCCTGTGGCATTTGGCTCGTTGCGGCAGCGCTGCAGTGGTGGTTGCATTAAAGGGAGCATTTTTCAGAATAGAATAGTGACTTTTTACGCTGAAGCTTTGTTGAATGAAGCTTTTCGGATGATGTTCATCTGTAATAAGTGCTAAATAAGCACTTAACAACTTTATGGCGTCTCTAATAAACTACCACCACGCGGGAAGTTAACTAGCGAGTCCGTCAGTATCAAACTGCAAAACCTTCCCAAACAAATCATTGAATGAACTTGCAGCACTTAATGTTGTAAAAATTTACCAGTAATGTAATAACACCCAAAATGTGAACAAACCCCTGGGTTCTTAACTTGTAATAAAATTGTAATAACCTGTCTAAAAATGTAATTGACCTGTTATGTAATACGATAATTTATTAAAGGTTCAGGTTCATGATCATTTGTAATACTTTAAATAGAACAAACTCCAACAGTGTAAACGTTTATTACATTTCTGGGATTATTACACAGTTGGGGAAGTTTTTAACGTAATACATTTGTTGTAATCTATGGATTTTTTTGGTAGTTGTAATTAAGTTATATATATTTGTCTAACATTTTTAATGACACGTTCTTTAAGTGCACAATATTCAGTTTCTGGGATTATTACATTATTGTGAAATGTCTTTACCTGTAACTGTAATGTATGACATTTAACTGCTTGTGTTATATTATTTTACTTTCTTACATTATTGGGAATTTATTACATTTTAGTCATAATTACATTTAGTCAAAGTTACACTTTGACTAATTTTCCAATATTGGGGAAATTATTAATTTTAGTTTGTAACTTGCAAAACATTGTAATAAATGTCATGAAACATACATAAACATGGCTGTTTATGTGTCATTTTACCAGTAGTGTAACCTTTATCAACCTGAAAATGTAATATATTCCCAAACAATTAATAATCATTTGGAATAATTTAATACTTTATAATGTTTTATTTATTTATTTTTTACATGTTTGAGAACTTATTAACTTACATTAGTAGTTAAGTTACTATGTTTTAAGTTAACATGTTCCCCAAATATTGTCAAAATAATATGTAATACAATTGTACATGTAACTCCTAATAATGTAAATAAATATTATTAATGATGATTAACTTAAAGTAATAAAAAAGGAATCACATTTCTAGTAAAAGCATGTATTACATAGACAGCCAAGGCCCTGTGGGGTTTATTAATAGACAAATTTACTTTAAATTTTACTTTAAAACTTTACTTAAAAAAAATACTTTACTTAAAAAGATAAAAACAAAAGAAATTTATACATTTCTGAGATTTATTACATTATGAAATGAGATTTATTACTGTATGTTAAACACCTAACAGTATTAAGTTCTACAAGCCTTCAAAGGGCTTTTGCTTATCTGTCGTCTTGTCCCATCAGAATTCACCAATCCCTGCGAAACTTCCTGAGCCAATCAGAGCGAGTGAGGCGGTGGCTAAGAAGAGTCAGACTAAAGCCAGGTAAGAGAGCAGGGTCATTTAGGCTTGCCATGTATTTCCCTTATGGCTTAATTGATGTAGAAAAAGCAGTTCGGCACATCAGTAATCATTAAGAAGAAGGATCTCACATTGTGCAGTACAGTATGTGTTTTCTGATATGCACCCGCATGCCTCTCTCTCTCTCTCTCTCTCTCTCTCTCTCTCTCTCTCTCTCTCTCTCTCTCTCTCGTTCTCTCTCTCTATTCTTCAGACTCACTGATCCAGTCCCTACAACCGAAACCTCCATAGCACCGCGGCAACGGCCCAAAGCAGGCCAGGCTCAGCCAATCACGGGCATTCTGCCCATCCAGCCTGCCCTGACGCCTCGGAAGAGAGCGAATGCCCCGGCAGGACCGGCTCAGCCCATTAGTGAGAAACATTTTCTACATTGTTCTGTTCTGATTGACCATCCAGTTCTGTGCCATCCAGTCAGTCCAATCTAGAACACTGCTTATGAGTTAAAGGGCCCATATCCTACATTTCTCTTGTATTTTCCTGTGTATTACTATAAATTGGTCTGATTCTGACTTTTGTGTGTTTAATGAACCAAAAATGGTCAGAATTCTTTTTTACATTAGCATATTCAACCCCCTCTTTATCCCATAGAATTCAGTGGACTGTTTTTGTCCCTGTTCTTTTAAGACATATGTAAATGACCTCTCTGTTCTAAGTGCCTGCCTTGTACTGTGCTTCACTGGTTGTCAAGTGGTCCAGGCTGAAAGACTGCTTATACCGTCAGATTGGATGGGTGGAGCTAAGCAGCTGTAGGCTGACTAGGTGGATTTATGTAAATGTGGTGTTTTTTGTGGCATCACTTTTTTAAAATGTATGGACGGGGGAGTTAACAGTACATTTGTAAACTACATTAAACTACCAAAACACTGAACATTCAGTTATTATTAATTAATAAACTTAATTGTTGTAGGCTGAATACTAACTGAATTGAGTTGGTTTTCATGACATCAAATTCAAAACAAGCTGGTCTTTTAGCTTAATGCCCACATTAATACCCTGTTCTGACTGAGCTAGGATGTTTTGACACCTTAACAATATTTACTGACCACCTCAAGCTCTTTAATTTCAAGAAAAGAAAGATCTGGACCGTATAGATATTGCACAACCTAGCAAGCCCCCCCCCCCACTCACACACACTCATACACACTCACACACACACATACATAGCACAGAGTTGGTGCTTTGGCAGGAGAAAGCCCCTGCAGGTGCCCCTATACAAAAGAGCCCATTTGCAGTGGCAGCAATGCCAAGTACGGCCCTCTTCCTCCCCCTCAACACTACATACGCCGTATTGACCTGCATGCTTCTTTGGCTGACATGCACGGATCTAGTAATCCCAGTGGTTCAATCACCATGTCTTCAGAGTTGGCTTTTAAAGGCTGGCTAATGAGGTGCAGCTATTGAGCCTCTGACAGCTTAAGTCCCGCAGAGCTGCCATTTTACTGCCTGTTGTAAAAGTCAGGGCTCATTAAGGCCTTTCACTTCTTGTCGCTAATAATAAATAAACGTACAAACCTCCGTCCTCTTGTGGCGTGTTAACACTGTGTTAACCGGGTGTGAAATTAGAATTCCCTTTGTATACTTTATAAGCTCCCGGGACAAAAAAAAAAGTCACCTTGTGTATTTAATGTGGCTGTAACTTCAGGCTCCTGCAGATGGTTATATCAGGCTATAAATACTTGCAGGCTGTGTCAGGGGATTCATTTTTTGGGCGTGGCCAAAGACCATAGTGTGACGGAAGCAGCTGAATCTGCAGATGCATGGAAGCATGCGGTCATACGGGTCTACCAGCAGTGGCAGAAATTCAGGAAATATAATAGCTGTATTGTGCTCATGTCTGTTTCAGTGCATCGAAATATTAAAATCCCAAAATACACACTGTGTCTTGCGTTGCAGGTGTGAACATAGCCTCTCAGCCTGTCGCTCCGGTTCAGCAGCCTCTTCCTGTGGCACAGCAGCAAGCTCCTCCTGCCCCACTGCAGGCCACTCCCTCCCCACCTCAGCCTGTGCCCCAGCATGGGCAGCTATTCATGCAGCCGCAAGCTGCAGGTTTCTTTCCTCCTCAACAGGTAAGAGCTGCACTAACCATGATTTAGCATCTGTCAATTAGGCCACTCTTGTTTGCTTTTGTTTTGTGTTTTTTTTTAACCTCAGGTATTGTTGCCAGATCGAGCTGGTCATATTGTTTGTTACGAAACAGATCATTCTGGTTCCTAAAAGGCATTGAGGTGTTCATGGAATAGTCATTTCGACTGTGAGGTTGTTTGGCAACCATGGCCAACTGTTATGGTGTTGCTCTTTTTTTAGTTGGTTGTATAATACATTCATAACTAATTTATAAAAATATGCCTTTGCTAAACAACATGGTAAGAGTAGGCTATGTAATGTTGCTTGGCAGCTATTGCCTACTGTTACTATATATTTTTAATATGTATTTAAGCGGTTGTGTTGGGCAGCAAAAACTCTCAAATCGCTACAATGCATATTCTTCAGTAGCTTATGGCTGTGCGCATCTTTTGAACGACTGTAATCTTCATGTTGATGACATGATCTACTTGCTCATTTTAGCTTCCACACCAAGTGCAGAATCTCTACACGCCCCATCGTCAAAACAACAGCTTCCCAGCACAGACCACTCCACCTGCTCAGACCAAAGTTAAAGCCATGGCCCCCCTTCCGCCCGTTCAGAATCCACAACCCAGCAGCCCGGCTGCGCCCGCCCCAGTCCCGGCTTCAATCCCAAACCCAGCTCCAGTGCAGGCTCGAACCAAAGCCATGGCCCCTGCCCCTCCTCCTGCACAGCATTCTCAGACAAACCCCTCAGCTGTCCGTGTAAAAACGAAAACCACAGCTCCTCCCCCACCCACACAGCCCCAGCCAGCAGCTGCTAGCCCGCCCTCCCGTAAGGCTACCCCGCCACCAGTCTTAGAGGAGGCGCTAGATCCTGACGTGGATTCTGAGAAGATGGTAATTCATGTACGATGAGATTTGCTCCGCCGCAGTGATTTTTACGTAGTGGTTAGGTTTTGCTGGATTACACTTTTCTCAAACCTTATGGGAACCTTCCACTTGTGTAGCTATAACCTCAGGAGAGGTTATGAACTATATATATATATATATATATATATATATATATATATATATATATATATATATATATATATATATAAATCATTATTATTATTATTATTATTATTTTTTTTTAAATATTTTTTATAATTTCCTCCGGGGCAGATTAGCATACACAACTCAAGTGGAACGATTCCTTCTGACCTCTGAAGTTCACCTTTATAAACATCTTCATTTATTGCAATCCTGCCAAACTGGGCTCCTTTTAATACAGAGCTCTGAGGATGTTTTCCCTAGTCTGGAATTCAACCCATGAACGCATTGCTAATTAGCTGATAAGTTGAGCTGAATCAGGTGTGTTTAAAGAGGTAGAACACTGAAGGCTGTGGCCACGGGTGGAAATACCCATTTTACATGCAGTAGTAGTTTATTACTGTTCTCAAGGATCATTTGGGAAAATTGCGCCGACAGTTGCTTGTACATACTGTTTACTGCTCACAATTTTTATTTAGGCCACTGGTTCCCAACCCTGGTCCTGATGAACCCGTTGCCCTGCACATTTTTGGGTTTACCCTGCTTCGAGCACCCCTGCTAATCCAGCTAATCAGCTAATTAGGAATTCCTTCCTGAGTTGAAGGTGGTGTGTTGGAGCAGGAATCCACTACAGGATCCAGGACCAGGGTTGGAATACGCTGGTTTAGACCGGTCCGCCTACCGGGCTCGTTCAACAGCTCTACCGCGGCATTAGCAGGGTCCGCCTACCGGGCTCGATCAATAGCTCTACTGGCGGCATTAGCAGGGTCCACCTGACGGGCTCGTCCAACAGCTCTACAGCGTTATTAGGAGGGTCCGCTTATCGGGCTCGTCCAACAGCTCTACCGCATCATTAGCAGGGTCCGCCTGACTGGCACGTCCAACAGCTCTACCGTGGCATTAGCAGGGTCTGCCTACTAGGCACGTCCCTCAGCAGTACAGCAGCGCTAGCACGACCTGGTTATCGGGCTCGTCCAACAGCACTACCGCAGCGTTAGCACAACGTGGCTATCAGGCTCGTCCAACAGCCATACCGTGTCATTATCAAGGTCTGCCTAACGGGCTCGTCCAACATCTGTAACGCAGCATTCGCATGGCCCTGCTCTCATAGCCCAGCCGCATGGCCCATGTCTCTATTCCACCTCTGGTTGTGGCCTGTGAGGACTGCAGTCTGACACACCTGATTTAATGGCTCAGTTTGACTAAATGAAGCACAAGTATTTGAGCTGTCTGACCTTGTCATTAAAACGTTTTTAAAGGTGAAGCTTAAGTTTTTAACCGGGTGCTTTCTGTTGACCATCGCTTTTGTAGAGGAGCTGGTTCTGTGCTCTGATTCGAGCTCTTCCTTGACCTTCTAGGTGTAGTACTAAGCAAATACAAAACCATGACCGTCTTTTGAGGACCATCTAACCTCCCAAATCAGCATGTTCTCTCTAACCAATGGCCATCTTTTCAAGTTTGGGGGACTTTCTCTTTGGGATTATCTGAAGTGACTGTTTATTCATCATCATTTTCTTGGGGTATTTTCCTGTCATCTAGAGTGGAGTGTGTGTGTGTGTGTGTGTGTGTGTGTGTGTGTGTGTGTTTCAGACTTTTTGGCTCAGTTCCCTCTTTTTCTCCACACTGATCAGTCTTTTGTCATTTAGCTGCACTCTCTCTACTCAACTTCTATTAAACAAATGTCTTATCCCCCTTCTTTCTATAGTCATTTGCAGGAGGACGCCCAGGTCATAAAGTGGGCTCCCTGACTCCGCCTTCCTCTCCTAAGACAGCCCCCCGAGGAGGTCACAGACGCATCCTGAGTGATGTCACACACAGCGCAATATTTGGAGTCCCTGTTAGCAAGTCCACTCAGTTGCTACAGGCTGCAGCGGCTGAAGCTAGCCTCAACAAGTCCAAGTAAGTCTCTGTAATCGACTGACCTACAACCACTATAGTCTCTTTGGCTAATTTCTATCATTATGCCCACCACACTCCACCCAGATCTGTCCTTGACGAGCTGTTTGGGTGCTTTGGTGCCATTGAACAATAGAATGCACCTCACTTCCAGTGTTTTCAGTCAACCACCTAGCCATCCACCTGTCCATCCATTTATGCATTTAGTTATCCATTCATGTGTTTAGCAACCACCTGGTGCTGTAGCTGTTTATATATTTAGACATGCTTCCATGTATTCGTCCATCTATGTGTTTAGCCATGCGACTCTCTGTCAATCTATTTGTGTTTAGCCATGCTTGTATCTATCCATTCATTCTTCCATCTATGCGTTTAGCCATGCTTCCATCCATCCATCCATCCATATGTGGTTAGCCATGCTTAAATCCATTTATCCATTTATGCATTTAGCCATGCTTCCAGCAATCTTATCTGTCTGTGGCTTTAGCCGACCATACTTCTATTCACTTAGCACATCCATTTATGCCTTTAGTTGTGCTGTAACCGATCTGAACTAAAATCGAAATCTGTGGCAGGCCATAGGCATCAGTAGACTGATAAATCACTGTGCTGGTCCGTTATCTATCTCTGTATATAAACACTAAAATAACACATAAAATAAACACTTATTTCCAGGACATTTCCAGCTCATTTTTTTAAAACTTTGCAAATGTCCAAAGTTTTCATGTCAACATTTTATTTGATAATTGAACATGGTTAGTAAAATATTAAGTTTTAAGGATAAAAAAACAAAAACAATCGTTACCCGAGCCAAAGCACTGAACCAAGCCCTGAAAGGGGTCAACCCTAGTCTTAACCCAGACATCCATTGATCCACCAATCATCTATACTTTTAGATGTGCATACATCCATTGATCGGTCAGTGAGGCAGCCTTTAACAGTGTAACAGCTCTCTGTGTATATTCATTGTTTTTTGTGCTTCAGATCTGCCAGCACCACCCCCTCTGGCTCCCCGTGCTCATCCCAGCAGAGCGTATACCCCGCAGGGGAAGGCAATGCCCAGTCAGCAGCTTCTAAAGCAGGCACAGCGACACAGCCTTCCTGGAACCCTTTTGGTGATGATAACTTCTCTAAACTCACAGCGGAGGAGCTACTCAACAAGGACTTTGCCAAACTTGATGGTAAAGCTGTCATGGCTTTCATAGGAGCAATATATGAGTGTATAGTATATTGACAGATGGTATACTGTTCACCAGTAAATGGAAGGATTTAGTTATCGTGGGTTTGAAATTGGCGTTGGTGCCAGTGATTACAGCCGATACCTTGAAACAGCATTTTGCCCTCACACACTGATGCACGTATATTTACTAGCGATGGACATCCATTATCGTTATTGGTATTAGTATCCATATCTGCCACAGCAAGGGGGCTAAGCCTAGTAAGAGTAGACTGATAAATCACTGTGCTGATCAGTTATTTATCTCAGTGTTACTGAGCTCTGCTAAAGCCTGAGTAGACTGATAAATCACTGTGCTGATCAGGTATTTATCTCAGTGTTACTGAGCTCTACTAAAGCCTGAGTAGACTGATAAATCACTGTGCTGATCAGTTATTTATCTCAGTGTTACTGAGCTCTACTAAAGTCTGAGTAGACTGATAAATCACTGTGCTGATCAGTTATTTATCTCAGTGTTACTGAGCTCTGCTAAAGCCTGAGTAGACTGATAAATCACTGTGCTGATCAGTTATTTATCTCAGTGTTACTGAGCTCTGCTAAAGCCTGAGTAGACTGATAAATCACTGTGCTGATCAGTTATTTATCTCAGTGTTACTGAGCTCTGCTAAAGCCTGAGTAGACTGATAAATCACTGTGCTGATCAGTTATTTATCTCAGTGTTACTGAGCTCTACTAAAGCCTGAGTAGACTGATAAATCACTGTGCTGATCAGGTATTTATCTCAGTGTTACTGAGCTCTGCATGAGTAGACTGATATGTGTGTATGTGTGTATGTGTGTGTTGTATACACAGCTAAAGCACCGGAGAAGTCCTCTACAGAGAATCTGATTTCAGGTTTGCAGCCCACAGCTCCAAATAAAGGCTTTCCCCAGGGAACAGGTACACATCTGATACCTTCACCTCTCTGCCTTCCTTTTATTTTCTCTCTTCCCATTGCCAACTCTCTCTTTTTTTTTTCTTTTTTTTTTTTAATCATTCCTAAGAAAGGTTTCATTCCTCATTGTACATCCAGCCCCCCCCCAGTTTAATAATCTTGTGATCTTTTATATCCCATATGGCTTTGATACAGCTCAGAGTTTATACAGTCCAGACTCTCTAGGCTGTTCTTAACCAAGTGTCCCTTAGGTAAATATACACGCTGTTACGTCATGTGGGTCGGCATTTGTGGCCTTGTGGCGTTCCCGGTTGTCATGATGCAGCAAGGATAAATATCCTGTGTTGCTAATGGGATTTCAGCGGTGGCGTGAAAGGCACGGCTGGAGGTCCTGCTGTGTCTCAGTAGGGAAAGTGTGAGCTCACCTCAAGGAGGGCTGGATTTCCTTACTGCTGCCACAATGTCATTTACTGGATTAGTGACTTCCAAATCAAGAAGCATCACAGGTTGCAGAGTGGCTTTAGAGTGGACATGAGGAAGCAAATGGCTTTGGCGTTCACTTCGGAATGATTAGAACTGATTAGAACTGATTGTAACTGTGGTCCATGTCATGATGTTCTGCAGTCGACTCATCCGGGCTCTGACTACCGTTATTTTTATTTTTATTTTTTTGTAGAAATTGTTGCTAGGTTGTCTGAGCTCTGCAGAACGTTGCTAAATGTCCCATTCAATCTAACGAGAAATGTTAGCATCTAAATTCCTGAAGAGTAAGAACAGAATTGTGGTGTATCGAACTGTAAAGACTTGCCTAGCATGTTGGCTTGGAACTTTGGGGTATATTAGCTCGTAGCTATAGAATTAAGTTGCTAGAGGTTACTATGATCAACAGCATTTGTTCCCTAGTGGGTAGTACGTTAGCTTGGGACTTCCATATTAGCTTGTGGCTGTAGCATTAGATTGCTGGTGGCTAGTGTGTTAGCTTGGAACTTGCATATTAGCTTGTTTTTAGTAGATTGCTGGTGGCTAGTATGGTTTGCATAATTAACATTAGATCTCTTGTGTGTTAGCATGAGAGTAATATATTAGCTTGTGGCTCCAGTATTAGATCGCTGGTGGCAAGTGTGTTAGCTTGAGAGTAATATATTAAGCTTGTGGCTGTAGCTTTAGATCGTTAGTGGCTAGTGTGTTAGCTTGAGACTTGCATATTAGCTTGTTTTTAGTAGATTGCTTGTGGCTAGTTTGTTTGCATTGGGTTAGCCTATAAGCTTGTGGCATTAGATCACTGTGTTAGCATGAGAGTAATATATTAGCTTGTGGCTGTAGCTTTAATCCACTGGTGGCTAGTGTGTTAGCTTGGGACTAGCATAGTAGCTTGTGGCTGTAGCTTTAGTTCACTGGTGGCTAGTGTGTTAGCTTGAGACTAGCATAGTAGCTAGTTTTTAGTAGATTGCTTGTGCAATCTTGCAGTGGTAAAACCATCATTTATTGGCCAGGAGCTTGGATAGGTCAACATACTATCTGAATTAGTCCTTGGGCAAATATCTCAGTGGCTTAAATATGAAATTTCTATAAATTCTAAGATCATATCCCATAATCCTCAGTGCCGTGGTAATGTGGAGAGTACGGAAGGCTTTCTCTAGACAGTCTGGATGAAGGTGTGGTGAGTCGTGTTTGTTCTGGGTGAGTCCTGGAGGCTAGAGAGAGGATAGATTAAGCCCTGCAGTTCTTACATAAGCAGGGGTTGGCTAATCCTCTCTGGATCTGATGACACACACACACATACACACACGAACACACACACACACACACACACACACACACACACACACAAAACGGATGGTGCTTTGTGTAATTAAGGCTCAGGTAAACCCTTTGTAGCTGAAAATGAATGGCAGAGAATGACTCCCTATGTACATTATTGTACGTGTGAGTTTCACACTCGTACACTGGACATTAGGGCTGTGTACTGGCTAGACCTGACGATACGAGACGTAGCACGATACCAAGGTTTTGATGCGATATATTGATATTGATGTAAATTTTTTGTTTATTTATTTATTTTACTGAATTTTAGAAAAACTGTCATAAAATATGAGTAACAGAAAACTATTTATTAGCTGAAAAGACTTTTGTTATCTGAAAATTATCTGAAAACGAAGTACAACGCGGCTATCTGGTGGTCAGGGGTTCAAACACATCACTCCCATACTCAATATAAAGTGAGCAGTCCTCTGTTCCACTGCAGGGCCGAACAGTTCTGAGCATGGAGGGTTCGGCACGGTTCCACGTGGACGCGGTTCGGCACAGGACGATTACAGGCCATGCAGAGTTAGCTAACCGTACTTGGGGTCACAGAAAAGTTGGTGGAGACTGTATTTAAAAAGTACAAGAGTAGTTCCATTTAAGCGCTCTTCAAGTACACTGACTGTTGGTACACTTGGTGCACTACGGGCCTCAGCCAACATCGCTACCGCGCCATTAGCATGCTGGCTTTGTGCCTCGTCCAACATCACTACCTGACTCATCCAACATCGCTACAGCGACATAGCACAGACCAGCTTCTGGGCTTGTCCAATATCGCTATCGCTGCCACTACTAGACACCACGGCTCAGCTACCGGGCTCATCCAAGATTGCTACAGCTGTTTTAGCACGGCTTGTCAAACATCGCTACCATAGCGTTAGCACGGTTCGGCTATTGGGCTTGTCCAACATCGCTATCGCTACAGCTACTACGCACGGCTCTGCTACCAGGCTCTTTCAACATCACTATCCCGGCTTTTACTGCATTACTAAATAACGGAGCCGTCACATCAGAGGCGCTGTGCACTTACTGATTCTGATTTTACAGCCAATGGTGGGGGGAAAAAATCCCGCAACCAATCTAACGAGACCACAGTGGCGTAGCGTGGTATGGCGTGGCCTTAGTAACCATTTGGTCCTGCAGTGGAAGAGAGGCCTTCATCAACATCTCCAGCTCCAGTTCTGCGTGTATTGCCGTTTATGCATTATTCAGCAGCCACTAGGCCATTAAGTTCAGAGCTGAGCAGACTGATGCTGCTTATTGTCCACTTTTTGCAGTATGTTGTTTTTAAGCTTGAACGTTTGACCTTTTTTCAACCTAGTGAAAGGGACAAAGCAAAAGGTCTGCTGCTCTGTGTCCTGAGTGACCATCACCCTTCCCTGCCCCCTCCTGGCCCTTGTTCCGTAAGTCCTGTAAGTATAGACAGGACGAGTTGTTCTGTAGTAAAGGATAGAGGTTCACCAGTTTGATATTACTCCTCTTTAATATTTATATGCTACTATACACAATAAAATTACACTGAATGTCCATATATTTGTGGACACCCTTTTCGAATAAATACATTCAGCTACTTTAAGTTGCACCCATTGCTGACACAGATGCGGTCGGGGGTATAAAGCCCTCCCAGCATTGAGCTGTGGAGCAGTGGAACAGCAGTGTTCTCTGGAATGATGGATGATAGTGCTCCATCCAATACTTTCAGGAGGAGTTGGAGAGTCGGGGATAAGGTGGGGTGGTGATCGTCCAACATTCTGACCTCACTAACGCTCTTCTTGCAGAATGCAATCAAATCCCCATAGCAATGCTCCTCTAGCGGAAAGCCGTCCTCCATGGACAGTAGAGACAGTTACTCCAACAAAAGCGGGATCAGCTCTGTTTAATACCCTTGACTTTAGAAGACACAATAAATGAGCAGGTGTCCCAATACTTTTGTCTGTATAGTGTATCACAATACAAGGGTCACAATACAATATATTGGGCTGTATTGTGATGCTGTAAGCTAAAGGAAAGCTGATGTTTAAAAATCCAATCAGAACAGTGGGATCTCAAGATGGAGTACAACACTGCTCTCTAGTGGTCAGGGGTTTAAACACACCACAAAATAAGCCATTTTTGCATGCAAACTATTCATTAATAATCAATACTGTGTTTTTAAAAATAGATACAGTATTGCAAAACATAATATCGTGATTTTTTGATATATCGATATTACCTTACACCCCTACGGGTTATGGGCTACATCACAGTTGAAGTGAAAGCTTTTGAGGAGTTGGTGAACCTTATCCTTGTGGTTACCGTCCAGTTAACCTGGTCCAGGTTCGGGCCATGGAGGCTGTTGTGGAGTGACCTGTTGCGATGCTCTACTGACACGCATGTATGTGGTTTGAATGAAAACCATGGTAACTGCATCATTACTCGTGGTCGGTCTCCTGGAAGAATGCTGACCTGTCCATATTGGACCCTAACGCCGATCTCTACGTGACGTAACCGTTTGCCCGTTGCCTGCTCTTTCATTATTAATCAATTTAATAAATGTTCTGAAGGAGCTTTAAGGGTTGTGAGAGTAGCTGTTACCAGGGGTGTCCCTTAACAGCGCTCTTCACTCTGAAATGACCGTGCTGGTGACCATGAGAAGCTTGTTGAGATGAGCAGAGTATCTTGCCTGTTCTAACACCCGTGTGCTCGAAGCTGCTGAGGAAGCAGTCGACTGTTCTGTCTCTGTTGCTGGTTCTCCTCTACACTTGTTTGAGATTTCTCACACTGATGTCCTCTGTGAGGACTGATGGATGCATGCTGGGGTCTCTTTCTTTGGGATGGATGAGGTGCTGTGAAGTCTTTGGGAATATTTGTAAACACTCAGCAGTGTTAAGTTTAGTGTTGGAGAAGGTTGTTGTTCAGAGGTTGGAGATGTTACAGTAGGAATACAGTAGAGAGTCACCTAATCCTCAGATGAACATACAGAGCCCCCCCCCCCCTCACACCTTCAAAGCTCCATCATCTCCCTATCTTCTCATCTCACTTTTTCTCTCATCTCACTTTTTCTCTCATCTCACTTTTTATTTCTCTTTTCCACTTTGCTCTTCTCTTTTCCTATCCGCTCTGCTCTTCTCTTCTCCACTCTTCTCTGCTCTTCTCTGTTCTTCTCTTCTCCACTCTGCTCTTATCCACTCTGCTCTGATTTGCTCTGCTCTTCTCTGCTCTGCTCTGCTCTTTTCCTATCCACTCTGCTCTTCTCTGCTCTTCTCTTATCTGCTCTGCTCTTCTCCTAACTGGTCTGCTCTTTTCCACTCTTCTCTTCTCCACTCTGCTTTTCTCTGTTCTTCTCGATTTATCCGCTCTTCTCTGCTCTTCTTCGCTATTCTCGTCTCTGCTTTGCTCTTCTCTTCTTTTGTTCTCCACTCTGCTTTTCTCTGCTCTTATCTGCTCTGTTCTTCTCGTCTCCGCTCTGCTCTTCTCCGCTCTTCTTTTTGTCTTTTCTCCACTCTACTCTTCTTCTCTTCTCCACTCTGCTCTTTTTCTCTCTGATCCATGATGCTCTTCTAATCTCCACTCTGCTCTGCTCTTCTCTGCTCTTCTCTGCTCTTCTCTTCTCACATTTCTCCTTTTCTCCTTTCTTAATTCCTTGCTTTTTATTTCTCCGCTCCCCACTTGTCCTCTTCTCTTGTCCTCTTCCTCTGTTCTCTTCCCCTCTCTCGATGCTTTTCCTCTGTTCTCTTTTCTCTCCTCCTCTCCCCTCGACAAATAGAGAAGTTGATAGAGGGTCTGAAGTCTCCAGAACCTTCCTCCTCCTCTTCCTCCCTGCTTATCCCTGACCTCCCCCTGAACGACCCCTTCAGTCCTGCCGACACCAGTCATGGTAACCAGCCTCCGTCTGCCCGCCTCCCTCCCTCCCTCCCTCCCTCCCTCTCTTTCTCCCTCTTTCTCCCGACCATGTGAAGAGCAAACTGATCCATCCTGACTCAGACTGATCCATCTCTTTCTCCTCAGAAGAGCAGACGACACTCATTAATCTGTCTGCCTCTTTAATCTGTGTGCTTCTGTCTGTTTCTCTCTCTGCCCTAAACGCCACCTCCTACGTTATCTGCACTGTCTAACCTGACTCGCCGCTGCATGACTGTCTCGGTTTGTTCGTTGAGTTGGACGTTCTAATCATGCAGTGTGTTAGAGCCACCAACCAGTTCTCCTGTCTGCATATTTTCATGTCTTTCTCTACACAGCTGGGATGGACTCTCTGATTCCTGGGCTGGAGTCTCTACATGCCGATCCTGGCTCAGCACCACTATCAGGTTAGTGTGTTTTTGGTCCTCTAAAGCAGTGCTTCCTGACCATGGTCCTGGGGCACTCTCTGCTCTTCATGTTTTAGTCTTTTCCCTGCTTTAGCTGATAAAAAATGTAGCGAAACCAAACAAGCTTCCCTGTCCCTGGAGTTCTTCCTGCCCTCTCGTTGGTTTGTGTGTTTGTGGTGAAGGCGGTCATCTTCATAAAGGAGTAGGCAGGTGCTTCCTGTGGATGACCTCATGGCTCGTGTACTCACTGAGAGTGATGTTTCCTGTCATCACTTGTTAATTAGCTAGCAGCTCTGAGTTTGTCAGTCTATGACTAAACTGTGGAAGCGTTTCTGTCGAGGTCATCCATGAATTATTACGCAGTGTTTGAGGAACTTGCTTCTAGTTTGATGTTCTGTATCTCTGAGGACCCCCTGACGCTCCGTGTTTTCTGCCCAGCCTCAACTCTCAGTACTGTGGTGATGTAAGGGTCTGTGCAGCACCCGATCAAACGAACTCCCCGGAAAGCTTTGTCGCCTTCTTCTGAGTTAGTATTGTTGTTTAATTAGTCCAGCAGCTCTGACATTTCGACCAGAGGTGTCTGAGAAGCGTGAGCTGGTGGCCATTGTGGTGGAAAGGAGTGCAGCTGTGGTTTGACGGGGACAGGCTGTTTGGCCTGGTTTCCCACAGTTCCCCTTCAGAGCTTTGAGAGCATCAAGTGTCAAAGCTATTTCCCTTCTCTAAGGAAAACTATGAGAATAGGCTTTCACACACTTTTGCTCCAGCTGACATCCCCTACTTCTTTTCTTTCTCTCCTTTCTCCTCTCCATCTGCTCCTCCTTTCCTGCATCGTCATTCCTTCACCCCATCTATATTTCCCTGACCCCGCCTTGTGCTCCCCCATCCTGCCTTGTGCTCCCCCATCCTGCCTTGTGCTCCCCCATCCTGCCTTGTGCTCCCCCATAACGCCTTGTGCTCCGCCATCCCGCCTTGTGTTCCCTCCATCCTCACCCTTCCATATTGCGTTCCCGTCCCTCCCTCGCCTGTCCTCATTAACCACCCATTATTTCTCCACTTCTCCACCCTGTCTTTCCCCCTCCTTCTTTCTAGACTCTCTGGCTGTAGGGGATTCGTTGCTTGGCCCTCTGCTCTCTTCCCCGTCTTCTGGGGCTCAGATGCTGACCTCGCCCCTCTCCTCCACCCCTGCCCCGTCTCTGGACCAGCTCACTCCCGCTTCGCTGGCCAACGCACAGCCCCATCAGGGTAAGACACACACACATGCTTTTGGGTGGCAGTGGAACAGTCCTTTACCAGGTTTTTCAGTTCAGTGTTTGGAAAAATAATCCGATGACTGCTCTGAGGCCATGTATGCGTCAGGACGGGGCAGAAGTTAAGATTTCAACAAATGCATTGGTTTTAAAAGCTGTTTAGAAGATGACTAGATTACGACCTGGTGCCTCTAAATGAGGTGTGTTTTCCTGAGCTTCCAGAGACGGTTCAGTCGCTTCCCTTCATTAATAATACAGGCTGAACACAAGCCACCATCAGCACCTCCAGCAGCAGCAGACAGTTCCATCACTGACACCTCTGTACCCAGAGGGTCGATATCTGAAGCTCTTCACAGCCTCCACAGTCAGCCTGATCTGGCTTTTCTGGATTTGTGAATCTACACACGCTCTCACTTTCACTTTTATAACTCTCACTTTCTCTTCTTCCCTCTCTCTCCTCTCATTTCTCTTTCCTCTTTTTCTCCCCTCATCCATCTTCTCATCTTTATCCTCTTCTCACTCCGTCTCGCTCTGTCTCACTTCTCTCCTACTGTTGCTCTTTTTCATTCTCTTTTCTCATCTATCCTCTCGCTCACTCATGCTCTCACCTTCCTCCTTTCTTGTTCTCTTGCTCTTTCTTTTTCCTGACTCTCGTTTTTTCTCTCGCATGCTCTTTATTTTCTCTTCTTCTTGCTCACTCTTGCTCTTTCCTCTTCTCGTCTTTCCTCTCGCTTTCACTATTGCTCTCACTTCTGCCTTTCTCTCCTCTCTGTCTCCTCATCTTTATCCTGTCTTGCTCTTTCTCTACTCTCCCTGTTCTCTCATCTTTATCCTCACACTCACTATTGCTCTCGCGCTCTCTCTCTCTCTCTCTCTCTCTCTCTCTCTCTCTCTCTCTCTCTCTCTCTCTCTCTCTCTCTCTCTCTCTCTACTTTCCTCTAACCAACCCCCCCGAATCGTCTCATCAGCCCTGGACTCAGCTCTGGACAAAATCCCCGACAGCCAGTTCGACCCCATTCCAGTCCTCATTTCCAAAACGCCCAACCAAGGTAAGGGACAGGAGCAGGACAGCAGCAGCGTTAGAACCACCACACATCTCCTGACCTCATATCTCCTGACCTCATGTCTCTTGACCTCATATCTTCACCAAACCATAATGCAATGTTACCAGAGGTGATGGTAGATACTGCTCATCACTGCAGATAGCTGAAAGTGCTGTGGTTCAGACTGTGCAGGTAAGGCATCGAGGTGAAACTCACCCTGGTTTTATGTTCACGTGATGAGTTTATTCCTAGAAAGCAGCACATGTCGTTGGTCAGCCGTGAGATCAGGGCTTGTTTTTTGGTTTGGTGAACATCTCTGAAGTGCTGTAGCTGCTCACAAGTAATCCTCACTTACATTTCTCTTTATTTTCCTCCCTCTTTCCTTCATAATTCTTTTTCATGCTGACATTTATCAATTCATCGTTGCCTTTTTTCCCCGTACTTGCTCAATGATTTCTGTGATTTCTTGATTTCATGCTGTTTTATGTTTACTATTAATCTTTGTTCTCTGACGTTTTTCTTTCCCCCCTTTTCCGTTTTCTGCATCCCTCGCCATCACATTCAAATTCCCTCTGTTTTTCCTTTTCTTTCTGTTTGTCCTTATTCACCCACCCATCTGCCTCTCCACCTTTTCTCACCTGTCCCTCTCTTTCCACCTCTCTCTCTCTCGCTCTCTCTCTCTCTCTCCCTTTCTGCCTCTTTCTGGCATGTTCTAGGTGGTAGCAACAGTGGCAGCTCAGAGACCACTCTGCCCAATTTGGCCTGCTCCCTGCTGCTTGTGGACCAGCTCATCGACTTGTAGAAGACGCAGAGAGAGAGATGGGGAGGGAGGGAAGGAGGGCGAGAGAGCGAAGCTTGCAGGGGAAATGTGCAATTCTTAAGCATAGCTAGAGTTTAGGTGGCAGATAAAACTCTCTGGGGGAAAAAAACATCCCAGAACGCTGTGTCCTGAAGTTTACCCTTTATATTGACTTGAAAACCCCTTTCCCCTCCCGTGTCTGTCTGTCCGTCTTTCTTTCTGTCTGTCTGTCTGTCTGTCTGTCTGTCTTTCACATCCATCACACAGTGTGCCATTCTTTTTTTTTTCTGTTCCTCCATATCATTTCCATTGCTACTTCCCAATGCTTTATCCACTTCTGATCCATATAAATATAGACCGATGCTCGAAATGCCATTTCTAACCACACCTAAGCGGTCAAACATGTTAATGTTCATCAAACACCTTCTTGCATCCAAAGTGACCAGGACCCAGAATGACCTTGAATGACCCAGGTCAGGTTTGTTAGATTTGGGTTGGAGCTAAACTCCATCAGGACCAAGATTGAGCACCTTTTTTCGTAAAGCAATAGTTCAGCCAGAAATCGAATGTGCTCAGTTTTCCCAATGATCATAAATGTGGTAATGTAGACATAATCAGACAGATCATGTTTGATATCAGACCTTTAATTAAAACTTTACACTGGAGATACGAACCCAGCTTTTAGACGTTGCATGAAAATATCAAATAGACTTTGCTTATGTGGTTTCTGGTATGATGTGCATACAATGGACTGGGTGACATACTGTTATCTGTATAAGTAGACTGTATGACATACTATTCTCCATAGAAGTAAGCAGTTCTCTATAGAAATAGACCATATGGCATACAGTTACCTCCAAACAGTTATCTGTAGAAATAGACCATAGGGAGGGGGGCTGTCAAGGGGTACTGTGTGTTGGATAGAGGGAGATAACAGATTGGGTGGAGTATAATAATGGGAAATATTCAATTGTCAATTTACTTTGGCACTTGTTATGTTGTACATTTCCAAAATAACGATTATTATAAGAAAAAAGAAAGAAATAGACCATATGGTAGATTGTTGTGTTCTCTATAGAAATAAATAGTTATCTGTAGACGCAGGCTCCATGGCATACGGTCATGTATAGAAGGAAACCATTATCTATAGAAACAGACCACATGGCACACTTATCTATAGAAATTAACTGTTATCTGTAGCCGCAGACCGTTATCTATAGAAACAGACCAGATGGCATACTGTTATCTATAGAAACAAACGGTCGTCTTTAGACGTAGGCCATATAGCATTCTGTTCTCTGTAGAAACGAACCATTATCTATGGAAATGCACTGTATGACATACTGGTAACTACAGAACAAAATACTGCCATATGAATAAAATTAGGACACCCCAAAAATCAGGAAAACAGCACTTTAAAAATATATATATATTTGTTATTATTATTTTTGTTATTATTTTTTTATTATTTCTTTATTTTTTCACTTATCCATAACTACATGCAAACCACCAGTGGTTCAGAGGAGTTAATTGAAATGCAGTTTTCGACCCCCCCCCCCAAAAAAAACCCACCCCTTACACACATTTAATACTACCTAAAATGTCTCATTTAAACCTCACACATTCAGTCTGGTCTGCTCTTGATGGTTGAAGTGAGTGGTAAAGATCACCATGGCCAGATCCAGAGAGCTCTCTGAGGCCTTTGAAAAAAGAAGGTTGTAGATGCAGAGGAGTCTGGAAAGGGGTTTAAAAAGATCTCGGAACAGTCAGAAGTCAGATGCTCCTCTGTCCGCTAAATCTTCTGGAGGTGGAGAACATTTAAAACCACTTCCAACGTGGCCAGTTCGGGCTATCCTAGCAAGTTCAGCCTAAGAAGTCTCCAACAATCCTGAATCCTGTCTTCACAGGATGTACAGGTAGCTCTTGTTGCCACAGGTGATGTCAAAGTACAGCATCTACCACCAGAAAGAGATGCATTTGATTATTATGGGAGGTGTTCAAGGTGGAACCCCCTTGATACCCCAAGGCAAGACTAGTCTGTATCTAGGTGTGTTCTGGCAAAATAAGTTTTTCTTGGGGTGTCCTAAATCTTTCACGTGACCATACTGTAGGGATAGTCTATTATCTATGGAAATGTACCATATGACATGCTGTGGTCTATAATAGCGAGATAAACAGTGGTCATCTGGCTTTTGTCCGTCTTTACTTATGTACAGCTGTACTGTATGAACATCAAACATGCCTTGTCTGATCGACTGCATTTGCGGTACATTCGATTTTCCTCTGAACTCTCGCTTTAAGCCAGAAATGGCATTCCTTTCGAAGCCGAACGTAAGTACTGACCTGTCCAAAGATTCATGCTGGCCGCCTTATCTCACTGCATGACTCTGAGTGAATTGAAAAAACACCTTCTATCCTGCTTTTAGAGGGAAGCAGGGCGAGGACTGCAGCGTAAAGGGAATCTCTCTGCTGAGCTTGACTGGACGTCTCTGCTCGATGACGTCACGCATCATATCGCACTACTGCTAAAGTCCAAATCTCGGGCCTCAGCGCTGCCCGTGATGGCATATACTCCTGCCCGCTGTTTTTAGGCTGACCTTAGGCCATGCCCTGCCTGTACACCTTCTAGCTATGGTGTAGGCCAAGCTCTGCATGTGCAATATTGATATATATATATATATATGTATATATATCCAACATATCAGCAGTATTGCAGGTATATCCCATCACTCGATAGGTTTACCCTGGTGTGTATGCGCTTCTGTGATCACCACAGCCCTCGGTCGGAGTTTAGAAATCTAGCTTTATCCTCATTCTCAGGTCAGGTCTTGTTTTCCGGCCTCTCACTCCATTCAGTCCTTCATTCATTCGTACTTCATTCATCCATCTGTTTCTTTTGCTTGTGTTGCTCCTTGTGTTTTAACACACTACCAGATCCTCCATGTTTTGCTTTGTGTTAACAAGGTTCTGTCATTTGGTCTCACTGACCACATCCATATCTTCTCAGCTTTGAAGAGCAACCTCAATGAAACTACTTCAAAACAAAAACACGGTCTGGTACTCTGGTACTCATGGGTTGCAAGGTTGTTTTAGTTTTAGTTTTAGTTAATTAGTTTTATTAGCAAAATCGACCGACCTTCAGCTCTTTGCAATAAACCAATCAAGCAGATCAATTTTTTTCTCAGAATTCAACACAATATACCACTTTTAATGACTACTGCAGTCTAAGAATTATTTAACCCCTTCATGACAAGCATCTTTAGTACTTAGTAGAGCATCCTTCTGCTGTTCTGCCCTGCTGCATATGTGACACACAACTAGAGAAAAGCTTCTGGCAGCATTCCTGAGGAATCTTAGCCCATTTCTTTAGACTTCTTCTGAAACCAGGCCTTGGTGAAGTTTGAGATATGCTTGCGATCATTGTCCTGTTGGAAGATCCAATGACGCCTAAGCTTCAGATTCCTCACAGAAGGCAACCGTATTACTCTGCACACACTGCAGGCTTCCAGTGCCTGAGGAAGCAAAGCAGCCCCAGCACATCACCAAGCCACCCCTGCTTCACTGTAGGCGGGTGTTCTTTTTAGCACACACTTCATTCTTCCTCCTCCAGGCATACCACTGATCCATAAGCCCGAAAACGTCCCGTTTTTTTTTTTGTTTGTTTTTTTTAATCGCACCAGAGAACAGCAGCCCAAATCTTAAATGTGGAGAAAGCATGATTGGTTTATTGCAAACAGCAGAAAGTTTGTACATTTTAAACCTAATTTGCTAAGAGGACTGTGACTCGTTGCTGACTTAGGACATAGATGTAATGAAATGATTGCTCATTCTCACAAAGGACTGCTGTTTAGAAAATACCTGGTAGCTTGCATAAGCTACCATCACACATCACCTACTGGGGGATCATACAATACATGTCAGTATTGCTGGACGTTGTATTTTAGCTCAACCGAACCTTCTTCTAGCTAGACAGCAGTGCGTTAGTGAAGGAGAAATGGTAGATTCAGATTCAGATCTACAGTTGTTCGTAGAGTGTTGATAGTTGATGCGCCCATGATTGCCACAATAGCCAAGCACTCCTGACCCGCATTCCTGAAGTAGGGTGAAGAACAGGTCATTAATGTTGCTCTTTAAAGGTGTAGTTAGGATAAATATTGAACACGTGCAAGTGAGTATCTTCCGTTTGCATTAACTGTAGCTGTTGATCGTGATGAATGTATGAAGTGTCTATGTGAAATATGTTCTGATGATGATTAATCATTTATTACAGTTAGTTTCTGAGATAACCTGTAATAGTTGAAAGTGTATAGATCTGCTGTCTGTTCCTTCTGCCCTCTGTTTCTTGCTCTCTCTCCATTTTAACCCTACTTCAAACATTCATGCTTTGCTGTGGGGAAATGTACTAATGAAGGGAGACCATTAAGTATCATGGTTTAATTGGGCTCAACAGAGTTCTTTAAGTTTGTCCACTGGATTGGATGGACGAAGCCAACTAAACGTTTTCATCGTAAAAAAAAAAAAAAAAGCCCACTCCTGATTCTAGCCTCTGAGAGAGCGAGAAAGAGAGAGAGAGAGAGAGAGAGACTTCTTTTCCTTTACTGGGCTTATGATGGAATTGATTTCCTGAGGTCGCAGCCCTGTTCCGTGTTCCCTGTTCCTTGACGTTTTTTCTGGACGCTCCTAGTCTATGAACATTTAACACACAAGTCTTTTCCTTTTTGTTCACTACATTACACCACCATCAGACATCTGGGGACACCTTCAAATTCTTCTTCTTATAATTACCCCATTTTCTACCCTATCCCCATTCATGTGAGCTCCCCCCGATTACGAGCAATGCCCAACGACCTACGACCAACGCCTGTGCTGACCAACATCACACTAGGAGTGATGTGGGCAGAAAGTGGCTTCAACCGACCCCTGAGAGAGCGAGGCCAATTGTGCCCTCTCTGACTCTGGCTACCAGTGGCAGGATTTGAACAAGCGATCCTCAGACCTTGAGACCTTCTCAAGTTTTAAGATTTCATGCAAAGCAAATTGTGGTGGCTAGACAATGTCTAGGGTCAGAACATCTCCAGAACATCAGGCAGGTCTTGTGGGGTGTTCCTGGCATGCAGTGATGAGTACTAGTCTTGGTGCCAGATAGTGTAGGACCCCTTCAGAGGCTGATCAGTCGATAAATAACATTTATAAGGAACATTCTGACCTAAAACACCCCTTGTGCCACCAAAGCAGCTCTGACTCGACAAAGCATAGGCTCTGACTCGGCAAGGCTAGATCCTATTTTTAAGTTTTAAGTTGAGATCTTAAGTAACCAAAATTCAACATCTCCCAGACATCACATGCCAACATCACATTGACATGAAATACCAACGTTTAGTGGTGAGGTATGGTGTCCGAACCCAACGTCTACTATCCTTCCTAATGTTAACGTCTACACAACGTGAAATTCTAATGTTGTTAGATGCTGTTAATAAGTTGTGCTGTTAGATGACTCCTCTGTCTAACGTTGGAGCTTGATGTTAGCCCAATGTTGATGATCCATACAAGTTTGATTTCAACATCTGTACAACGTTAGATTATTTATTTATTTTTATTTTTTACGTGACCATGATTTTCATTTTTAACCAAAGTACAACATCTGTCTGACGTTAGAGTCCGGTGTCTTTCTGGAGTCATTGGCAGCTTGGGATAGTTAGAAAATGCGCACATTTTAGAAGTCAGGAAGGTGTCCCCGAATGTTTGACGGCCAGTGTACAAGCACTCAAATTCAGTCTAGAGCCTGGGTAACCAGCGGGGCCCAAGCACCTCCTCACAGAAGCACAGTTTCTTCACCCACAGCTTTTTAGACCCGGTTAATCACCGGCACATATCAAAATCACCGCCGCCTGCCGTTCACGAAAGGACCTTTTCACGCTGGTGTATGATGTGGAAGCACTACTGTAATGTGGCATCATTTCCATTGAGATGTTCTTGCTAGTGTAGTACACTTTAAGTTCAAGCTTCTTGTTTCAAGTCGAAGTTTAAAGTTGATCTTTTTATTTTCCGATATTCTGAGTCAACGCAAATGCAGTAACGTGTCTACAATCATGTTTATATCGTAAAATGAGACTTGTATATTATCGTCAGCCTTGGCCGTCTCCCCCTCACCCCCGTCCACACCATCCGCAGTACATGTCGTTAGGTCTTTGGCAGGTTTTAATGTGGCTAACCTATGCAATTCTACAGTAGTGCTTCAGATGACTTGTAGACACACAGCCTGTGGTGTGGCTGAGTAGTTTAGCGTTGCCGATAATATGACCTTTTTTGTGTTTTTGCAGTGTATTGTGTATTCCAGTCAGCATAAAGAGAAAATAATGGTACCATGATGATGAAACAAATCTGACCGATACTTGACCGCAGATGTTTCATTAATATGGAGAAAAAAATGTATTATCTATCAGCGTGTTCCTTCTATTTTTATGAGATGATGATGATGATTTAAAAAATGAATTTCAAACAGAGTGGGATGGTGAATAAACATGTAAATGTGAACGGATATCGAGAGTGTGTCCAGTTTGTTTTGTATGAAGTTGACCAGACCATGATTATTATACACACCTTGATTATTATATTATAATCATGATCAGAGCAGTTCAACAGTATAGATGGTTTGGTAACTTTTATCAATAATTTATAATAATTTTCTGATCAGAGGAGGATGGGTCGGGTCCCCCTTGTGAGTCTTGGTTCCTCCCAAGGTTTCTTCCTCCAGCTCTGAGGGAGTTTTTCCTTGCCACTGTCGCCGTTGGTTTGCTCACTGGGGGTCTTGGATCCTTCATGTCTTACGTTATTTCATTTTTTTATTTCATTTATGTCTTTGACTAATGACTAATTATGTAAAGCTGCTTTGTGTCGACAACAGTTGTAAAAAGCTATACAAATAAATTTGACTTGACTTGACTTGACTTGACTTGA
The DNA here is from genome assembly GCF_030463535.1 of Salminus brasiliensis. Classification (NCBI taxonomy): domain Eukaryota; kingdom Metazoa; phylum Chordata; class Actinopteri; order Characiformes; family Bryconidae; genus Salminus; species Salminus brasiliensis. The sequence continues at coordinate 41,792,771 of NC_132883.1, read as the reverse complement.
CTTGACTTGACTTGACCAGACCTGACCAGACCTGATGCTGCTGAATTTGAACTTGGTTTGTAGTGGAGAAGACAAGAACTACAGTTGTGAACACGGTTCTTGTTGTTTCTTCTTTTCCTTTCGCCATATATTTAACATCTGCATCGTTTCTGACACATTGCCCACAGTGCTGGTTGTCCAGTCCAGTGCATTCCAGCTAATCTGCTCATCAGATGCAGCGTATTGGCGATCTAATGGACTCTAAGAAAGGTTTTGGCCAGAGTGTTGCTGTTCCCCAAATTCTGCTGCTGTAATCTCTGCCTCAAAGCAATTACCGTATAGATTGGGTTCTCCGTCACAAGATCCTAATCCAGTATGTAGTTTATACAGACATCTGGCAACAGCATAGTTCAGAAATCTAGGATGTCCATGTTTTTTGCTTGTGAAAACACTGTATAATGTAGAATAAACACAAATTACAAATACAGGTTTTCTTCGGTTAGGAAAACATGTTTGGTTCGTGATGATTCCATCATCTCCAACTCTGCCATTGTCTGGCAGCTAACATCATAGACTTTTAGCAAAAACCGTTGAAGTCAAAAAACAAAGTGTAGGCTTTACTTGGCACAATACTTGAAAAACTTGCAAAATAAAATTAATTCTTAAAACATTCTTGGTTCTGTTCCAGAAAGAAACTCAAGCCAAAAACCAAGTGTAAACGTTATGACATGAATCAGAGCTTGACATATGTTGCTGTTGTTTCTTTTAAACTATATAAAATTGGATTGTCATGTGATATGTCATGAAACCTGTCCATTCCAACATATTTTGCAGAAGTCACCTGGTTCTAGGACGCTAGAATTCTTTGTTTTGTTCCAGGAAGAGAAAAAAAAAACCCACACAAATCAAAAGCTAAGTGTAAACTTTACAACTTTAATCAGAGGACAATTTACAATTTATCACAATGCTTGGCATACTATATTTGTTTCTAAAACTCGCAAGAAAATTGTATCATGATGTGATATATCGGGCCTGTTTTTGCCTAAGCTATCCGGTTGTAAGACTCTTAAGGATGTTCTTGGTTCTGTTGCGGAAAAACCTCAGGTCAAAAACGGAGTGTAAAATTTACAACATAAATCAGAAAATGTTCACCGTATATAACAAAACTTGCAGGAATAACAGAGTGTAAACCTTGCAACATAAATCAGAAAACTTGCCGTATCTTTGTTTTACTTTGTTACAACCAGTCTTAGTTCTGTTCCATAAAACAAACAAACAAACAAAGTGTAAACTTTACGCTGTTAATCAGAGAACATTAACAATAAACAATACTTGGCATATCGTAGTTTAACCGTTAATACAGTTGTATCGGGATGTGCTTTATCATAGGGCCTAGTGATTCCTACCTGTGTTGCCTAAGCTATCCGGTTCTAGGACAAAAACTCAAGCCTAGTCCAAGAACGTTCTCCTTTGGAGGCGACATATCACAGATTCTTTAACACTGGCAGTAAAAAGTATTGTGCTTCTAGTAGATTCTCCAGTGTCATTTCCAGTGATTTCCAGTACCCCAGTATTCTAGTTTCCCCCAAATGATGTCTTTCTAGGACTCCAAGCACTTGATTCTTGGTTCTGTTCCAGTATCCTCACTAAGCACTCACCGTATCCATAATTTCCTTTTTGAGACCTCTGCTCTCAACAAGGACCAGGTAGGATAAAAGCAAGATGGCAGGAACCCCATCTAGACAACTCTGTCAACTCTGGCTCTGGCTCTGTTAAGGACTGTGTTCTAAAGAGAAGCCAAGCTAAAGAGAAGCTTCCCTTAGACAGTTAGAATTAAGCCCTATTCTGCTGCTATATTAACCCTTTCCCACATACGCTGCCCATTGTCCACAGTCTGAAGGTAAGAGTTGCTCTGTCTACATTTCTGTATATTAAACCGTGTCCATGTTGCGTTCCTTGTTTCCATGGTCTTAGTGTTACAAGTATCTGCCACTGCTGATAAAACTAAGACGCCCCACTTTCACCATCCAGTTGCTCGACAACTTGCACATTACCTTTTTTCCCACGTAAAGCTTTTTCCTCTGTGTTCTTATTTGCCCCACCCTTTGTTCTGTGTTTTTTTTTTTCTGGGTTTTATTAGCAGCTTCTTTTCGACAATTTATGGAAACAAGGCTGCTGTTCTGTGGTAGTTCTGTTGTAGCTTCTGTGATTGTTGGTATGTTGTAGGGTTGGAATTAGTACGTGTTTGTCTGTAGCTTGTGGGGCATTGCTTGTGAATACATTGTGCTTGTGTGTGGGGTTTTATTAATTTTTTTTGTTTTTGTTTTTTTGCATAATAATAGCTCAAATGTGTGGAGACCTGCTCTGTGTTGTGAATCCTACTACAATCCTTCCTGTGATAAAAGACCAGAAACCTCTCGTTTATCCAGATTCTTGTGTTCAAGGTAGAATCAGCAACATGGCATCGCATAGGTTCCAGCATTCGCAACCTTCTAGGCAGAAAGTCAGGCGTGTCCAGCTCAAGTCCTGGAAGGCCAGTTTGAGAATTGCCCTTCTGGATCAATACTTCAAATGACACGTGAACTAAGCTAAGTTCGGCTCCAATGGAGGCCTGCTCCATGCAGTAATGCAGACAACCAACCATGTGGCATGGACCATTTGCGAGATCCAGTTAGGATCGTCACGACAACGCAGTCAGGCCCTTGCATCTGCACCTTTGTTAGGATAAGCTAATCATGCCGTCTTGCATAGGTGCCATCTTGCTGAACGTACCATAGACCTCAGGTCCTTTGCCTCCTCACTGATCTTTTGATTTCTCTTTCTCTGTTCCGCAGAAGCAAATGGGAAGGCTAATGGCTATCGCGTGCTTTCAGAGGGGCCCGAAGCCGAGAACCCTACTCAGCGATGTCTTCATTCCAGCGATGAAGAGAGTGAGGAGGAAGAGGAGGGTGAAGGTCTGGAGAAGGACGAGGCAAGCTTGAGGCTGAGTGGCGACGATGCTTCAAGCCACGACTGCAGTGGTTCTAGACCTTTGTTGCAGGACTCCGATGAAGACGAAGAGCAAGACACTGTTTCTTCTGGAAATCTTCCCGGATCCTCCGACTTGGAGCCCAGCGTCGTCCCGGAGTCCAGTCTGATCACCAATCAGCACTCTCAGAACCACGTGCCCCAAGCCCAGGGACAGATCAGCCATCCGGAATTGGATCGCAACGCTGATGTCTTCTTGAAAGCACCCTTCCGGATTGCGCAGGAGGTGGATAGTGACGGGGACGTCTTCGCAAATGCTCCTTTTCCTCGCCCAATGCTTCCGCCCCAACAACCCGACATCTTCCTCCAGGCCCCGTTCGGAAGGCGAATGGAAACGCAAACTGTGGGAGCAGTGTATCCCCATCCAGCTGCCCAGCCTGGCTTCCAGCGCCCTCAGTTGGCGGCCTCTTATCCCGGAAGCCATGACCAGAGCATCCTCGGCCAGGTGGCCCCTCGACCCTTCCGACCACAGGCTTTGGCGAAATACTCCAGACATTATGAGGGTCCCCTGGCATCAGAATCTGATGGGGCTCAACTAGGCATGTCAAGCAAGGGTCAGAAAAGCACTGGGGCTGTCCTGCACACCTGGACGCCTGATGCAAATGCTAGTGATCCATTTGTTTCTGCACCCTTCCATCTCAAAGGTCCTCAGGAGAAGCACTGAAGCCTCTGCACTCCAAGGGGACGGTTTCCCAGGCCCCGATTGTGGCTAGTACTCAAGCAAGTGGGATTTCTAAAGGCTCGATCCATGTCCGAGAAACCAACCTGAAGAACCCAATATGCACTAAGCTTGGAAAGACGACCATGGCTTAAAAAAAAAAAAGACCATCCTCTCTCCTAGGACTGAGCTTGAAGCTTCTTTGGCATTAGGATGTCGAGATGCGTGTGAATGCCTTTGATGAAATGTTGCACAGAAAATAATTAGCATCCTCAACATAAAACGCAAGAATTATGCAAGGATGAAGCACATACACATCGTGCAGAGTGGTCTTTGCTACGACTGGCTTTAACTGCAGCCTGCAGTGTCGTCCACATATTGCTGACAAATCTCGTTTGTGTCGTGTTCTCTGCCTACCTCAGTTTGTTTGTATTCTGAGAGAGCGTATCTGTTTTTTGACATCTAGCACGTCTAAATAAAGCTTAAAGAAAATGTTCCGGATTTTGTCAACCTGTTCCCTGTCTGCCACATCTCTCTTGTATGGTTGAACACCATGAACAGGCTTCCCTGTACTTGGACAGGCTGACGACTTGATGAGGAAGCTGGTACTAAGTACTGGTATTGGGCCAATATCGGCAGAAAATGCTGAATCGGACAATCCTGTGGGGCTGTGAAGTGTTTGAAGAGATTGAGCCTTATTACCTGCTGTAAGGTTCTCCTCTTAAGTGGAGTTTTTACGTTAAAAACAGCTCTGTATTGGAAAGGAATTTGTAGTATAGCACCATTTCTGCCCTTAATTATTCCTGTACCTCAAAACCAGTGGGCAGGGAATGAAGCAACTACCCACTGGCTTCTGTTGTAAGTGCATTGGGTCAATGGGTTTTCCGTAACTTTCGAGGTACAGGGATTCTTATCATTTTAAGTGATTGGCTGTGGTGGGTCCACATAGGTTTTCCTCCAGGTGCTTGATTATTCTCTCACCTCCCACAAATGCACATGATAGGTGAATTGGATTTTGCTAACTTGCCCCTAGGATAAATAGGATATCCTGTGATGGATTGGCGCCTTGTCCAGGATATATTTCTGATTTACACACCGTGATTCCAGGTGGGCTACAAGCCCATTGCGACGCTGGCCAGGGATGGATGGATGGATGGACGGTCGGATGTTTGGATGGATGGATGGATGGTCCCATAGAGGGATGGATGGATGGATGGTCCCATAGAGGGATGGATGGATGGTCCCATAGAGAAATGGATGGATGGCTGGATGGATGGTCCCATAGAGGGATGGATGGATGGTCCCATAGAGGAATGGATGGATGGACGGTTGGTCGGATGGTCGAATGAATGGATTGATGGATGGATGAATGGTCCCATAGAGGGATGGTTGGATAGTCGGATGGATGGATGGTCGAATGGATGGACGGTCGGATGGATGGATGAATGGTCGGACGGTCGGATGGATGGATGGTCCGATAGATGGATGGTCGAATGAATGGATGGATGGTCCGATAGATGGAGGGTCGAATGAATGGATGGATGCTCCGATAGATGGAGGGTCGAATGGATGGATGGATGGTCGAATGTGAGGTCGGATGGGTAGGTGATCGGATGGATGGTCAAGTGGATTGAAACCATGCAATTGAGATGCAGCAGATGGACAGGTTGGACAAATCTGGAGTATTCCTTTGTTTTTTTTTGCATGCTGGCTGATAAACCCCATCAGTCACATCTTCCCGAGTTGCTGGAAGATCTTCTGTCTGTGAATTGGACTGTGCACTTGGCTCTTGTCTACCGACCTATGAGTTGCTGAGAATCCCTTCTACCTTACCTTCGTGCACTGCTCCTACGTTCAGTGGAAAGTTCTCATACAATGGACACTGTTGAAGATGGAGATGTTCTCACTTTGAGTTTGATTCACGGGCACTACAACACCATGTTCGGCTGAACCCACCGTGTTCCACCCGCAGCATAGCTGTTAAGGCACTCTCTTGTACAAGCTCCAGGGGGTCTGAAGAGTGCCCCTTGCTATTGAATTGACAATATCCCTGGAAAGCGGCCTTCTGAACCATGAATGTCTGAATTATTAAAGCATAGTTTTTTTCTGGGACCTTTTACTTTATTCGTATGGTGGCAGTTTATTGGTTGTTGATTTCCATACTGATTCAGATTAAGGTCGGTAGTGTTTAGTGTCATCCCGCACTCCAGGTTGTGTTTAGAATTGCATGTTGTTGCATTTTACTTCCATACTCCATGTAACGACCTGCTTATACTTGTGAGAAAAACACCAAAGTGCAATGAAACAAGCTGTATTTACATAGTAGTTATGAAATGCTAGTGCCATTTTCTTGGAGTACGTTGGTGTTGGGGATACTGTTTGGGCCCTGATTCCTTCATATGCTGGATCACACCGCACAGAAACTGACCTGTAGATTGTGAATTTTAATACACTCTGTATCGTGGTGATGTTGTGTTGTCTTCACTTACAATAATTATAAATAAATAAATAAAATCATTCAGCATTTAAACTATTCCAGATTATATACTGATGATCAGGTGATATGAAGTGCACAACCATCATGTGAGTAAAGTTCTGGATTTTCGCGGTCATATCGGTCTCCTTTTACTCTCCTTTACACTGTTTGGAAACTTTGGCTGTTGTTTACGTTGTGTGAACATTTGAATGAAGAATGCAGACCCGGTTATTAAAGACTTTTGAATAAAAACATCCTTTTCTTTAAAGTATGTTAAACACAGCAAGATATTTGGACAAAAGTATTGGGACACCTGCTCATTCATTCATTGTTTCTTATGAAATTAATGGTAAAAAAAAAAAAAAAAAGAGTTGATCCTGCTTTTGTTGGAGTAACTGTCTCTACTGTCCAGGGAAGAAGAAGGCTAGATTTTGGAGGGCCATTGCTGTGAGGATCTGATTGCGTTTAACAAGAGGAGCGCAAGTCAGCTCGGGATGTTGGACGATCAACTCCCCAACTCATCCCAAAAGTATTGGATGGAGCACCAACCATCATTCAGAGGACACACAGTTCCACTGCTCCACAGCTCAAAGCTGGGGGGCTTTATACCCCGGTCATGTCTATCTGCTCCAGAGAGTCCTATTCTATTGGCAGTACTTCTCTACCAGGACTGGATAAGCTCTATGTGTGCATTTACATCTGTCTCAGAAATGGTGCAACAAAGAGTAGCTAAATGCATTCATTACAAAAGGGTGTCCACAAACTTTTGGACATGTCGTAGAAATAGGCTCTAAAACAGCTTAATGCTGGTTATGTTGTCCTTTGAAGCACTTTTGGTAGTTACTGACCACTGCATACCGAGGAAGACCCTACAGGAACTGTCTGACCCAGTCATCTACGATCACAACTGGGTTCTTGTCAAAGTGTCTCAGATTAATATTCATAGTTTCTTATTCATTTTAATAATAAATTAGATGCAAAGGTTTGTGCAGCCTTCTTATCTCACAACGGTCTAAATACAGTAGTTACAGCCATCCTTATGGGGCTCCACAACAACCACTTAGAAACACCTTAGCAACCACCTGATGCTAAATCAATCATATGGGATTCATAACTGCCTAGCCACACTGAAGCAACACCATAGCAACCACCTGGGATACCATAGCGCCATCACAGAAATCACCTAGCAACCACTCAAAAAAAAGGAAACCATATAAGCTGCATGGCTCTTCAGCATTTTTGTCAGGAAATTGACTTTTGTACTTCTTAATATTGTTGGTATTTAATTTCATGGATTTGCTTTTTAATTTTTTTTTTTCATTTTAAAGTATAAAGCACATATTACATTTTGCAATATTGTAATATTATTTAAAAATATTTAAAACTGTTTAAACGACTAGTATTACTAAGATTTATGCAATTAAACATATTTTTCCTTTCAAAGAATTTCATAACTAAGATTATTAGTTAGCATTAGTATCAAAAATGGTAGAGGTTTCATTCTAATGATGTGATATTTCAATTCAGCATTTATTTTAATGTAAATATAATTTAACACCAGCACTAATCATTTCAGATTGTTATGATTCTTATTATTATTGGTAATAACATTATTAATAATAATAATAATAATAATGAGATCATTAGTACTGATGTTAAATTATATTTAAATGAAAAATACATGCTGAATTGAAATATCACATCATTAGAATAAATTATTATTTCTATTATGATTAAAATACTACTACTACTACTACTAATAATAATAATAATAATAATAATTAGAAGAAGAACAATCTGAAATGATTAGTGCTGGTGTTAAATAATATTTACATTAAAATACATGCTGAATTGAAATATCACGTCATTAGAATACATTATCATTACTATTATTATGAAAATAATAATAATAATAATAATAATACACAGCCCCTTTGACAGTTTTGCATAATTACGTTCAGGCCTAACGGCGGTGTGGTGTAGTTCTGTGTGCTGACCGCTTGAGGGCGCTTGGGGATTTTTCCCTGCACTGTAGGTCGTGCACTGCCAGGCGGTGAAACTGCGCATGTCTCGTCCCTTCTGCCCTCACAAGCATGGCGGCGTACAGGCGTGCAGGAATGCTGCGTAACCTTCCTCCGCTGCTCGCGGCTCTGTAAGTCCCCACTCTCTGTCCGTCCCTCGCGCAGCGTGTGGTCTCAGACTCGCCGGTTTGACCGCAGGTCCTGAACGATGGTCTGTAATGAGGCTGTTGATCGGAGTTGACCGGGTCTGAGTGACGCAGTGGGGTTTAGCAGCTCTGTTTACTGTGTGTGTGTGCGTGCGCGCGTGCGCTCTAGACTACCACTCTCTCTGTTACACTTAACAGAAGCCCCCCACCCGCACCCCTATGTTAGTCAGACAGCTGGTTGACCAGCATAGCGTATGACTGTATTTGAGTCTACCAGTCTGACCAAGCTGGTCCAGCTGGTCATACTGGCCGACAACCCTGTGACAACCCACTCTGTGCTGGTCAGTAGCTAAGCTGGTCAACCACCAACCAAAAAAGGAGTTGAGGATTACAGTATTCCTGTGGTCAGCCTGTCCTGCTCCTTTCACTGTTTACCTGCTCGGACAGCCGAATTTCTTAGTTACTCACACACACACTAGTGAACCAGGGGCAGTGAGCACACACACACACACCCAGAGCGGTGGGCATCAGAGAGGGTGAAGGGCCTTGCTCAAGGACCCAACTGTGGCAGCTTGCTGAGCCCGGGTATCGAACCCACAACCCTGTCATCAATAGCCCGGAGCTCTAACTGCTGAGCCCCCACTGCCCCTAATGTGTTTGATGGGTTTTCTAGCCTCTCGGGAACAAGACTAAACTAAACTGGCTTCGTATCCCAGTTTTCCTGGTTTCCCTTAAACACAGGAAGAGAAACGTGCTGCCAGGAGCCAGGAGCCGCTCAGACTGTTTGTGCTCCCTTCTTATCTCACAGTGACACACATACACTAGTACCACCCAGCCAACCACGTGGGGTGTCACAACAACCAGCTGCCAGACCACCTGGCAACTTACTAACTTAGCAGTCAGTATGCAACACCATAGCAACTATCTGAAATGTCTTGCAACAATGCAACACAACAGCAACCACCTGGGATACCATAGTAACCACCTAGTAACTTAGTGAAAACACTAGTGTGCATCACACCAGTGACAGGGTTGAGCCATGTAGGACTTCCTGTTGTAATCGCATTTGGGGCAGTGGAGGCTCCGAGGTTAGAGCTCCAGGCTATTGATGACAGGGTTGTGGGTTCAGTACCACTGTTGGGCCCTTGAGCAAAGCCCTTCACCCTCTCTGCTCCCCGGGCGCTGGAGTTGGCTGCCGACCGTTCTGGGTGTGTGTGTTCTCACTGCCCCTAGTTCACTAGTGAGTGTGTGTGTGTGTTCATTCACTGCCACAGATGGACGGTGGACACGTTGACAGATAGCTGCATCTTTACCTCTTATTGACACTGACTGCTCCGTCTGCAATAAAGATGAGGAATGTTTGTGTGTTTGTTGTTGGTAGAAGTCGTCCTGCGTGTGCTTATCACGCAGCTGCTGCGTTCAGCCGGCCTCGCCTCAACACCGTGGTTAAGAGGACATTACCACAAGCACCAGCTTCTGTATTTGGTAAGTCGTGAAAGTTTTTCTGAGTGTATCGTGGATATTGTCCGTGCTTAAAGAGCCCTGATAACTGCACGCTTCATTACAAAGAGTGTAATCAGTCTTGTTTAACTGAATTGCAGCATATTTAGAGTAAAAAATATTGCGATAAGTATTGTATATAGTAAAAAAATGTCATTTTCAAATCGCCCAGCTCTACAATTACTATACAATTACTATATATATATATATATGCTGTCCAGTGAAAAATATCTTCATCTGTATCTTCATTTGTTTTAGTTCCGTAGTTTAATAGTTTTAACTAGCAACGCCCCCCAAGACTAGGAGGGTGAAGACTAGCACATTTCCCACCCGGCACATGTACAGCCAGCCACCACCTCTTTTCGAGCTGGCGCTCTGATACAAAAGCTAACAGACACCTGTGCTGACCCACGTTACGCTAGGAGTGACGTGGGTGGAAGTGCCATCGGTCCACCCTTGAGAGAACAAGGCCTATTGTGCTTAGTCTGACTCCGACTGCTGATGACAAACAGCATGACCCGGAATCCGACCTGGCGATATTTCTGTTATGTCTTGCCGTATGAGAACTGAACAGTATCTGTTGTTCTGTGTCTTTAGTGAGGAACATGTTCATTCAGACTCAAGACACTCCAAACCCCAACAGTCTGAAGTTTCTGCCCGGCCGCATCGTGCTCGGGGAGTCGGGGACGATGGATTTCGCCTCCCCCAGGGATGCCTTCTGCTCTCCACTGGCCAGGTGAGGAGTAAAGCTGTTTGTCAGGACACAACCTCGAGTGTTGTGGTGCTTGTAGACAAAGTCGGTAACCAGTCAGAACATGTGGTCGATGCTCTCTGCAGGCAGCTGTTCAGAATTGATGGAATCAAAGGTGTCTTCCTGGGTCCAGACTTCATAACCATCACAAAGGTAGGAAAAAGGTCAGCACACCTTTCTCCAGAGACGGTCGTGTACAGATGACTGACTCTAGGACTTTGCTGACTTTGCTGGCTTTTTCAGACTAACTCGGACATGGAGTGGAAGGTGATCAAGCCGGACGTCTTTGCCACCATCATGGACTTCTTCACGTCTGGACTTCCTGTTGTTTCTGAGGATGCGGTTCCAAGTGCAGACACCGGTAATGTGGGATCGCGTCGGTCTGATCCCAATACTTTACTGTCAATAAAGTAGTGAGTAGAGGTGATGGACCAGCTCCTGCTCCCTGTAGGCCACATAGGCCTTTGGGTTGAGGTTCTTGATGTGAAGGCATAAGGAGTGCATTGCCGTACAAGCAAAGTAAATATACACTTAGCAAGCAAGACCCGTGCACCCACCCACCCACTCACTCATGCAATTCTTAAATCAGCTAGTCGTCCATATACCTGGAAGTCATCCAGGTATGGGCCAGCAGCTTTAGCTAATGTTCATGTACATCAGCCATCAGAATTGGGGGAAATATGTGATCTCAGTGCTTCTGAGAGTGGCATGATTGTTGCTGTCAGAAGGGCTGGCTTAAGCATTTCTAGAACTGCTCACTGATCTCCTGGGATTTTCAGCACGACAGTCTCTAGACTTTACTCAGAATGGTGGGATAAAGAAATCAGATCAGTGAAAAGAAGTTCTGCAGACAGAAACACCTCGTTTATGAGCGAGATCAACACAGAACGGCCAGACTGGTTGGAGCTGGCAGGAAGGCTACAGTAACTCTGATAACCACTATGTATGTCGACGATCTGTTGTCGTGTTCCCAGTGAAGTGCTTAGTGAGTTGACGCCCAACAAGTAATGGAAGCTTCTTCCTCAAACAGTTGCCTCAGACCTTAGCAAGCAGTCATCTCAGGTAGACTTGCAGCCTGTGCAGTTTTGTATAGACAACACGGACCACTTTATTAACCGGCTCTGTTCTCCAGCCCCCTCAGATGATGATGACGAAGTCGTTGCTATGATCAAAGAGTTGCTGGACACAAGGATTAGGTATGGTTACACTCCCTTTCTCAGTCTGCTTCACTTTAAAGTGGTGGTAAACTCTTCTCTAGGTTTTTGGTATCTGCATTAGTAGCAGCTGTTTTGATTGATTAGTTGAATAATTGATTGATTCTTGAAACTAATAATCTGATTATGATTCTTCATAATTATTCAGATTATAAATCGCTGAGTTATCAAATAACTCTTAAGCTTTTAAATGTAGCATGAGATACACACTATATACTTACAGTGTACTATACACCCTCTATACACACACACTGTACATACACTATACAATGTACCTACACACTTATACATACATACATACATACATACTCTATAAATACTTTATACTTAAACTATACATACTCTATACACTGCACATACACACTCTATATTTACACTATATACTATACGTATATATTTACATCATACATACACAATACACTGTACCTACACTATAAATACTCTATACTTTATACATTATACATAATACTTACACTATACACACTCCCTACATACTCTATACACACATTATACAGTACTGTACCTACCCTGTACATACACTGTACTTACACTATATATACTCTACATACACTATATACTGTACTTTCACTATACATACTAAACACACTATACTTACACTATACACTGTATGTACACTATGCATATTCTACACACACTATACATGCACTACACTGTACATACACTATACAATGTACCTACACACTTATACATACATACCCTATACATGTTATACTTACACTATACATACTGTACACACTCATACATATGCTATATTTACACTATATACTATATATAATCTATACACACACTACACTATTTACACCGTACATACTCTATACATACACTATATACTGTACCTACACTATAAATACTCTACTTGCACTACACACACTCTACATACACTATACACTATACATACACTGTACTTACACTATATATACACTCTACACACACTATACATACACTATACACTGTACTTACAATACACACTATATATACTCTACTATACACTGTACATGCTATATACATGTGCTATATACACACTTTATACACACTATACATACTCTACATATACTATGTATACATTACTGCACTGTTTAAAATGTACAGGTTTAATATATAATCTGTGAAATGTTTACATTGCTGGTTATATAAAGACACTGGATACGATGTGAATGCAAGTGTAGTGAGGGTGGGAGGTCTTTGGTGGGTGCAGTGTGACTGAACAGTTGGTCACAGTTCCAGTAAGTAAGTGTGGGGTGTTAGTATTGGGTGGAGAGAGAGATCAGAGATCCTCTGTGATGAGACCGTTGAGAGCTTTGTGACTATTACCACTATACCCCCCCCCCCTCCCCCCTTCAACACTAAACTACATTAAATTAACGTGCACCACCTGACTTGTGGGCGAAAAAAAATACATCATGTAACATGTTTTAAGTAACTGACAAAAAAAAAATCTATGTATGTCCTCCTTCACAGACCCACAGTGCAGGAGGACGGCGGGGATGTGCTGTACCGGGGCTTTGAGGATGGTATTGTGAAGCTGAAGCTCCAGGGCTCGTGCACCAGCTGCCCCAGCTCCATTGTTACACTGAAGAGCGGCATTCAGAACATGCTGCAGTTCTACGTCCCTGAGGTGGAGGGAGTGGAGCAGGTGAGACCCCTTCGAAGAAAGGTGGAAGACTAGTCCAAAACCACCATCAGAATCAGATCAGTGAGTTAGAAGTAACAGGGGCCAGGTATCATTTTGCATTGAATGCTAACTAATGCTAACATGATGCTAACATATCTTACACACTACATGGCTTGTAGTCAGGAAAGGTGTCGGACAGTGGACAACGGTATTTTGCTTGGCATAGATGAATAACGAGAGCTCGGTTGATGGAAGTAACCTCAAACCTCAAAAGAACATCCGGCAGAACCAAAACAGAGCTGGAAAACCGGACGATTCTAAAACCCCCAAACTGTTACATCACAGTATTGACTTGTTAAATTTACACCCCCAAAATCATCACAAGCCCCGCCCACTAGCGATCGCGCTAGTCAAAGCTGTAGACGCGGTGACGTCAGGAGAACATGGTGACCATGGTGTTGTTGACACTGGCCAGCAGCTCATCACCTCCAGACTCTGCTAGCTATGGGGTTGTTATACGGGTTGTTAGCACAGGCTAAAAGTAATTAGCATAATTAGCTTTTTTTTTTTTTTGTTAACAATGACCTTTTATTTAGAATTATTTATTATTATTTAAGGGATCATTCAGATTTCCATTGTTTTCCTTTAACCCCAAATGTAGCTCACCAGCCAAGACATGTTTGGATGTGTGGAGTCTGCTTCCTTAGCTTTTCTGAAGCTAAGAGGCTAATAGCTCAGTAGCAATAGTAGCTTATTTCCATCGGTTAGAATCGTGCTAACTGTTTAATGGCCTGTCATCACACACTTGTCTCAAACCACAGCAGTTTATCAGTGATTTTATATACTTTAACTTTATAGACACAGAGTTGGAACAGTGCCAAGCTTCCATTGCTAGTTAGCTGCACTAGCATTGTAGCTCCGGATGGATTGGGTAAATCGTGAACCACATTTTTGGTCAAACTATCATCTTAACCACATGAAAGGGGGTGGTGGGTGACTGGTCAGCTTGTTGACCGATCTCTGATCTCTCTGTGCTTCTTCTCTCAGGTGAAGGAGGAGGAGGTCGAGGGTGTGGAACAGGAAGCCCAGAGATGAGTGTTAGTCAGCAGGACCCTCCTACAGTTCCCAGCAGTCCCTTCTCTCACCACTGTCCCATGAAGTAGGAGTAGGACTGAGTGCAGCAGCTCAATCACATGATTGGGTTGCTTTCCTGCTTTCCCCTCTTTTTTGAAGGAGGCCGCCGTAAACCCCAGTATGTCGCCGCTGTCACACAGAAAACCCTAAAAAATCTTTTTTTTTCACATTGTTTGCCATTTTTTTATTTTTTAACATAATCTGAATCCGGCAGATGTTCTTTACATCGTGTCCACAATGACACAAAGAATGGGCCAATAGAAATGCTCCTTTTTACATTGACTTCCATTGAAAGTTAAGAAGGTTTTTTCCTCCTCCTGAAAAGTTGCTCTTTTGGAGATGATGACAGCGGCGATATGCTATTTGACAGATATGCTCGTTACAGAGATCCCTGCTTTTATAGACAATAATTGATTCTGCATCCAAATCCTACCAGAAAAGGTGTGTCACTGAAATCTGGTCATTTCCCTGTCGTTATACTGTAATAGCTGTGTATTGGAGTTGAGCGAATGCCGCTGGTTTAATGGTCATATTGTGCACTTCTGATATTTATAGCACTTTCAGTGTCGCTCAGTATCGCCCGATCTTGCAATAACTCAAGGCGCACAAATATAGCAGTGGATGTGGGCCGTCCACCTGTATGTTTCTTTTTTTTTTTTTTTTTTAATTCAGTGTACAGATGTAGAGGATGTGTTTGTGTAATAAGAACAAAAATAAAATGACGTACAGACGATTATGAGACATATTTGTTTTCATTTATTTGTATCAGCACACTGTAGCCGCAGTGATGATGCCTTGCTTTTCTTATTAAGATGCCGTACAGTACAGAACACATCATGAATAGGCCCATAATATGAAAAACTACACTTTCTCACATTTTTCTGACATTACAGTGTTGAAATGATCATGTGATCATGTTCATGTGACGTCACACCTACACACACCTTTAGGCCCCACCAAGCTTCTTGAATATGGACCATCGCTCAAAACAGAGCTCATTTACATCAATTAAATCAGCCTTGCAGGCACAGTACACTCTACAGGGACTCCAAACATGAGCTTAAGGGGGTTCTTTGGTGTGATGCCACTGAGGATGGTTCTTCCTAGAAGTCCACATATAATTATAACAGTTCTAGGAAGAGCCCATAGTAACAAAAAGTGAGATAAAGAGGGCTATACAAAATAAATGCTATTATATTTTTCTCATCCGCTCTACAGCATGTGGTGATGAGACAGAGGAGCTCATTCAACGCTAGAAATATTCCACCAAAATGCACCACAGAGCGCCACAGGAGGTCATTCGTACCTGTGGCCATCAAACTCTATAACTCCTCCCTTTAGTGTGACACTAGAGTTCATCTGTGCAATAATAATAGTTTTTACGCTTTATACAGTATGTACCATATTTATTATCACAGTTATTGGCATGTTAAAATTTCTAAAGATGTACATATATATTTTATATCAATATATATGTTTATTTATATCAATTTTATGTTATGAGTGTTTATTCTGACAGGGATGATTGCGACTGTCACAGCTGCAATGTCTCCTGGTATCAATTAAGTATTTTTGATTCTGAGTCTGATAAAACCATATAAATATAAGTGAGCAAAAAATATTTAAATAAAGCATTATTATTGTCAACAACAACAACAACAACAACAACAATAATAATTATTATTATTATTACAACAGACATGACTATAACGTTGTGGGACAGTATGACGCATCACCGCCTCAGCCAGCCAATCAGACCTCTCCTACGTAGCTATAGTACCGGCACAGTAACTTGCGCAGGTCCGTATTACGTATTATTTCCTGGTGTGGTTCACTTTTGCACACACGGCACATTTTACATCCCCATTAATCACGACACAGGCGGAGGGTTACAAAAAACCCCGCACAGCACATGCCAAGTATGCAGGTGTTTGTCGACATCATGGACGCATCCTTCTGCCACGTATAACCTGCCTCCGTAGGCGAAGCAGCATTGGCATGACTGACAGCCACCTCCGCCAATCAGAGGCGGCTACGGAGGCACAGCCCGGGCCTCGTCCAGTAGAGTGTGAGGGGGCGGGGCTTGCGGGACACCGAATGACTAGGAGGCGGAACTGAACTCCACAGTAGTTGGAAACGGGGCCGCAGACATGTGTGGTGAGTATGGCCGGAGAATTAGATCATTTAGGTATATTTAATAGCAGTTATGTGTTTTAGGAGAGACTCGGTTAGTAGAATAGGCTCATACGAGCTGGTTTATGGCGGTGTTATTGTGTAAATAGCTCAGGAAAGTGCTAAACGTCTCTGAAAGCACAGCGTTAGCACTGTTAGCATTTGCATTTGGCCAGCACTGAACTAGTGCTAGCTAACTAGCTAACTAACTAACTATGGACGTGTCTGTCATTTAGGGCGTGTTATTATTACACTGACAGCCGACGTGGAGGCTCTAATAACATTAGCTAGCTAAACTGGTTTGTCCCAGACTGGTTTGGGCATCCCCCAGCTGTCTGGGGGCTTTCCCCTGTGTTGGATGGAGCAAATTGGCTTGTTGGACACTGACATCCACGAGGATGGCAAAGATCAGCACAGGGGAAGCTCTTCCCAGGTCTTTCTAAGCAGTTGGGCTCTCTTACCCTTCTTCCAGCTGGTTTGGGACTGGTCTCAGTCTCTCATATAGCTGCTCATATGCTCACATGTTAGCTGACAGCTCTCCTCCTCCTCCTCCTCCTCCTCCTCCTCCTCCTCCTCCTCAGCAGCAGCAGCAGCAACAGCAGTCTTGGAGGCCCACTGACCCATCTAACCACCTCTTTACCAAGTCCTTCCAGAGTTAGCTGGGGGAACCCAAAATCCTGCAGAGCAGTGCACCTCCAGGACTCCTCCAGGAGTTGGAGAGCATCGACTTAGGAAGCCTGCACTGATTAGATTGTGTTCCTCAGATAGGACGAATAGACGAATGCCAGGACCTGCCTCAGTCCCTGATAAAGATGCACTGATTTACTAGTTGATGGATGTTAGGATGGATCTGCTTTGGCTTACGCAGCCAGTGGGAGGTCCAGAACCGCCTTCTCTCCTTTATTTATATCTCGCTCCTAAACCCAGGCAGACAACGAGTTAATTGGTTGAGAAAGGCCGCTAGGAACCGGGACCGAGTACCGAGAGGATGACACTGAGGCCAGGTATCAGTATCAGCCCGGCAGGTCAACTCTGTAGCACATCTTGGTTGTAGTGGATCAGAAATTGTGGTGCTGTTAGATGTGTGGGACAGGAAGAGTATCCATACCCTACTTCTTCTGACCGGTCCTGTAGCACGTACCAGTGGTGGTGAGTAGGCTAGCTTGTCTATTTGAGCCCAAGCTCCCAGGTCAGTGCTTCTGAGGGCGTTCACACCTGAAAGTCCAGACCGAGGTTGATGTTTGTTGTTTTGCCTGAATTTTGATCCAGTTAGTTTTGGTTTCACATTGCAGGTTAGCACACACACAGACAAGCTCTGCATGACGACGATGATGATGATGATGATCATGATCCTACGTTACTAACGTGGGCTGCCTCTCCCTATACGTAAACACTGATTAGTTTGTAGAGGGGTGTGCGTCTGACGTCGAGGCGTGAGTCAGTTTGGCGTGTCTCTCCTTTCCCGGGAACAGTAAAAGTGTGCAGATTGATTTGGTTTTAATTAACTGCTGATATTATGCTGTTTCTACCAACCAGCAGCACCAGCTTCAGGACTGGTTCCAGTTGGCGGAATGAACGAGCTTATATGGACGCTGCCACCAGATATAATCATCCCCACATGCTTCTGCTGACCGTTTTACTTCTTTCCTGGTTCTGTTTCCTTTTTTTGGTTTAATTGGATGATGATAGTCTGCCTGAAGTTCCAATAACTGGTCAGTAATAAGTTAGAACCATTAAAAATATAAAGAGTTCTTTGGTCCGGACCATGACTTATGGCACTTTTCACACCGGCTGTTTTGGTTCGGACCAAACTGAGTCCAGAAGTCTGGACCAAGCAAGGTGGGTGCAAAAGTACCAAAAGGCTGTGTTCATCTGATGTTTTCAGCTGTGTGGACGCAAATCTGATCATTTCCTTTTTTCTAATCTGAGACACTTTCATACATGGCCTTAGATCAGATACCCTGAGAAGTCCTGAGGATCAGGTGTGTCACAGAGTGCATTCAGGAAGAAGGAGCCATTTGGGATTCAGACGTAGTTTGGTGTTTGTGGTTCATTTGCATGGGCACCTGCTGGTCAGTTCAGGACAGGGTTATTCATAGTAACAACAAATACTGACCATTTACACACACACATGAGGTTTTCAGGATTGGGGGAAAAAATCAGAATTAAGTTTTGAGGCTTGTAATGTTACATATTAATAAGTATTGATGGCTAATCTTCCAGTTTGGACATTTGAGGGTTGAAAAGATAAAGAACCATAGCTAGAGAAATGTGGGTGTTCTGGTTCTTTAGGAAACCAAACGTAGCTTAAAGAACCCATTGACGCACCTTATTTTTTTTTAAGAGTCTATTGTATATATGTAATTATGTGTGTATGCCATACCTCCATGCTCTACTGTAGCTCCCAAACACATGTACTAGCTGAGTGTCCTCAATTACTTGGTCCAAGTGTACTGGAAACATATGGAGAGGTCCCCAAAGGGTTTGATTGGGAAACACTGGCATGCTTTCTTTAACCCCTGACGGCCTGTAGCAGTGTCAGTACCAGTCCTTTGCCCTCAAAAGGTGAAAGTTACAGATTAGATTCATAGCAGTTACTGGATAATTTATAGTAGTTACAGAATAATAGGGTTTAAAAAAATGCTCTACAGGGCAAATCAGACTAGTTTCTCTGATTTTTAGGCCAGTTCGATTTGCTTGCATAGCCACACGGGCTGGCATAGTAGTCAGGCACAAACTGACTGAAAAGAGGCAGGAAAGTATCTGAAAGTGAAGTGCTGAAATCAGATTTGAGCTTCACGTCTGAACAAAACATAAAGAGTCAGAATTCTACTGAAACAAGCGCCAAATCGATAGATAGGCTATGCCTGTGCTCTCAAATCTGATTTTTTTTTGGCATTTTCCAATTAGGAATTAAGGCCTCACTTGTAAGTGGTGTCCAATCTGATTCCAATCCTATTTCTAGATGTGTGACTCGGGTTTAAACACCTAGATTGGATTGCCCTGCCTCGCTCAGTTCAGTTTACTGTGGCAATGTGAATATCTCAAAAAATCTGAATTAAGAAACAATTCAGATTTTTCTCAGCAGTGTGAACAGAGCCTAAATGTCCCGATGATTCAGCATAGTCCGGTAGGTTTAATGAAGGCTTGAACCCAGCACCTGCAGACCATTTCAGCTGGAGACTTTCTTCTTCAGTCCCACAAGCTCACCTTTATTGACCCACCCAGGCTCTCACGTTCATTTTCTGGAGCCATCTGTGCTCACAAAGCAGAGCCTTGTGTAGCCTAGCCTCCTTACCCAGGCTACCAAGCTTTCAGCACGTCTGCATACACCCGCTAACGCTCGTGTCTGTGCGCAATACACTGCTTGTACTCAATAGTGCCTCTGTTAGGTCCTTTTCACAGTGCCACGCTTGCATTCGCTGCTTCTTCTATTTTAGTCTGTTAAATCTCCCCCTTTCTCATTCCTTAATGACTAAGCAGAATATATAACCAATAGAAAAGCTGCAAAATGACCTGGAATAAAATCCTTTTCCATTAAAAGATATGATTTTTTTTCCTTCTCCTGTAAATCTGTCAGTTTGGAGATTCCATGACACTAAAATGATCAAATCTATGGATAAATATCGCCCACCCCTAGTTATTCTTCTTGATACCAGTCATGCGAGTCCACAAGATACCGTAGACGACTAAAACAGCATGAGCAGATAGAGATGAAGATTATTCCGTTAGGGATGTGAGGGATGTGCAGGTGTATGTGCAGCATTGTCTAAGTTCTGAATATAGGCTGGGCTGATGTAGGAGGATTGCAGCTAATGGAGCAGGACTCCGCCTGTATATGTACGTGAGGTTAGACCGGTTCTCTGGTCAGGTTTCTGGTTTCTGTGAAGACTGATACACTATCAGTGCTTTTGCTTTTCTTAGGTCTTAAGTGTCCTCTGCAGCAGGACGAGCCTGTTGTCAGCTGGTGGGGTGTGTGTGTGTGTGTGTGTGTGTGTGTGTGGGGGGGGGGGGGGGGTGTTTAGACTGGGGTTGTACCGTCTACATGGGCAGGCCAGGAGATAGTGATGGAGGGCTTAGTGACCTTAAAGCCATCATTTCATTGAGCAGGTCAAGGCCGGTTATGGAGAGCTGCTGAAGTCAGCAGAGATCTCTCTGTAGCTGGTAGAGCGCCGTCATATCAGAACCTCGTAACTCCACTGGTTCCCCCCTGTGTCTGTATGATTTTATATATTCGTCTCGCTCTCTGTGTCTCGCTCTCTGTGTCTCGCTCTCTGTGTCTCGCTCTCTGTGTCTCGCTCTCTGTGTCTCGCTCTCCCTCTCTCCCTTTCTTTCTCTTGCTATCACTCTCTCTCTCTCTCTCTCTCTTTTTCTCTCTGTCTCTCTCTCACTCACTGACACTCTCTCTCTCTCTCTCTGTTTTTCACTTTCTCGCTCGCTCACTCGCTTTCTCTCCCTTTCATTCTTTAAGTCTCTCTCCCTTTTCTCTCTCTATGCCTTCCTCTCATGCTCACTCTCTCATTCTCTCTCTCTCTCTCCCTTTCTCTGTCTTGCTTCCCCTTTCTTTCTTTCTTTTGCTATCATGCTCGCTCTCTCGCTCTGATGGAGTCCAGCCTTTCTCTCCTTCTCTCTCTCTCTCTCTCTCTCTCTCTCTCTCTCTCTCTCACTTTCTCTTGCTTTCCCTTTCTTTCTCTTTCTCTCCTTCTCTCTCTCTCTGTTTCTCTCGCTTGCTCGCTCTCTAGCACTCTCTTTCTCTCTTTCTCTCTTTCTCTCTCTCTCTCTCTTTCTCTCTCTCTGTCTCTCTCTCTCTCTCTCTCTGTTTCTCTCGCTTGCTCGCTCTCTAGCACTCTCACTCTCTCTCTCTCTCTCTGTCTCTCTCTCTCTCTCTCTCTGTCTCTCTCTCTCTCTCTCTCTCTCTGTTTCTCTTGCTTGCTCGCTCTCTCTTTCTCTCCCTCTCTCTCTCTCTCTCTCTTTCTCTCTCTGTGTCTTTCTCTTGCTGTCATGCTCGCTCTCTCGCTCTGGTGGAGTCTACGAAGTCATGACTACCATTAAGGTTGTTTAAATGGAATGGTGTGTCAGTACTATTTTGTGTAGTGTGGAGGAAGGGGGAGCCCTTGGAGCTGAGTGTGTGAACAGGATTCATGTCTGTGTTTGTTTTGAGGGTCTTGCGGTGTTGTACTGTGTCGTGAAGTCAGCTTTTGGTGTTTGATTGAATAAAGTTGCTTTTATATATCCAAAAATCTCTCCCCCCCCCCCCCCCCCCCCTCTCTCCCCCTGCAGGAATCTTTGCATATCTGAACTATCACGTCCCTCGCTCCCGCCGTGAGATCCTTGAGATCCTCCTCAAAGGCCTGCGGCGGCTGGAGTACCGTGGCTATGACTCCGCAGGTAGACAATCAGTCATTCAGCAACAAATCAGGATATGACCTCAGAAACCAGGATGTGCAGATGTCGAGTGTGTGCTGAGGTGTGTGTGTTGTGTGCTTTTCTGCTCAGGAGTGGGTGTCGATGGGGGGAACAGTAAGGACTGGGAGACCAACGCCAAGGCCATCCATCTGATTAAACAGAGAGGCAAAGTCAAAGTCCTGGACGAGGAGATCCACAGTAAGACAGCAGTGACGACGATGGACAGTTCAGATTATGTCTTCTTGGTGAAGACAAGACATGCTGATGTTATTCACTAAGATTCACTAATTGACTTCTTGTGTGTGTGACGTCCACAGAGCAGCAGGACATCGATCTGGACGTGGAGTTTGACGTTCATCTGGGCATCGCACACACTCGCTGGGCCACACATGGCGTCCCCAGCCCAGTCAACAGCCACCCACAGAGATCTGACAAACACAACGGTTGGTCACCATCAGCGTAATCAGGGGTGCCCAAACTTTTGCATGCCACTATCTACACTATATGGACAGAAGTATTGAGACACCTGCTCATTCGTGATTTCTCCTGAAATCTTTTTTTTGGAGTGACTGTCTCTACTGACCAGAGAAGAAGACATTCTCCTAGATTTTAGAGCATTGCTGTGAGGATCTGATTGCATCCAGTGACAAGGGCGTTAGGATGTTGGATGATTGAGCACCACCCCGCCTCATCACAATAGTATTGGGTGGAGCACCATCCATCATTCCAGAGAACACAGTTCTTCCACTGCTCCACAGCTCAATGCCCTCTAGCCCACACCTGGCATTAAGCCCGTGGTGCCAATAGGTTCATGTTCATCTGCTCCAGAAAGTCCTGTTGTATTGGCAGCAGTACTTTTCTACAGGGACTCGACAGGCTGTGTGTGTGTGCATATGCACATCTGTATCAGCAATGGGTGCAACTTAAAGTAGCTGAATTCATGCATTCATTAGAAGGGGTGTCCACAAATATTTGGACATGTAGTGTTTCAATTTTTGATTGTTTTATTCAAGAAAGGTTTAACCTAGTTTGATACTGCCCCACCCGTTCGTAGTTCAACATAGCACTAGAAATGGGCTACCACCTCTTTCCTAACTGGAAAGCCCCAACAGACCCCTGTGCCAACGTCACTTAATACGTTAAGGGGAGAGGAGGGAGCGCTGTCCACCCACCAAGGGAGAGAGCACGGCCAATTGTGCTCTCTCTGACTCCGGCTGCTGATGGCAAAGTGGCATGGCTTGGGATTCGAACTCGTGACCTCCTGCCCAATAGTGTTAGAGCATTAGACTACTAAGCCACTCGGAGCCCAGCACTCTCAAAAGTTAATCTTAATGTTTTGTGATTTCAACAGAGTTCATTGTCATCCACAACGGAATCATCACCAACTACAAAGATCTGAAGATGTTCCTGGTAAGTTGAGCACCCACAGCATGTGCTTATGTGTCCATCTGTCTATCCACCTATTAAACCATCCCTGCGTCTGTCTGTTCTGTGCGTTCCAGGAGACTAAAGGTTATGAATTTGAGTCGGAGACGGACACGGAGACCATCGCCAAGCTGGTGAAGTACATGTACGACAACCGTGAGGGCGACGTCAGCTTCGCCACCCTGGTGGAGCAGGTCACCCAGCAGCTGGTGAGAGTCTTTTGGCTTTTTAGATACGTGCAGGGCTGCTGAACCCTGAGCCCTGTTTGTCAGTGGGCAGTGACACTGACCGACATGGTGGTGGCGAGTGTGTTAGTAGTGTGTGTTGTGCTGGTGGTACCAGTGGATCAGACACAGCAGTGCTTCTGCTGGAGTGTTTAAGCACCTCAACATCACTTCTGGACTCAGAATAGTCCAC
This sequence comes from Salminus brasiliensis, assembly GCF_030463535.1. Taxonomy (NCBI): domain Eukaryota; kingdom Metazoa; phylum Chordata; class Actinopteri; order Characiformes; family Bryconidae; genus Salminus; species Salminus brasiliensis. Next base: position 41,768,812 of record NC_132883.1, on the reverse strand, counting down.
CAATCAGAAATATCCAGCCTACAGCGTCCTGTGGGCAGCATCCTGTGACCACTGACAACGGACTAGAGGAGCAACAGATACAGAGCTTTGGTCTCTGACCTTACCTATCTACTACAAGGTGGACCAACTAGGTAGGAGTGTCTAATAGAGTGGACAGACACTCCATCAGCACTGCTGTGTCCGATCCACTAACACACTCGCCACCAGAATGACGCACCGCCCAAACACTACCTACCTGCTCTGTGGTGGTCTGTCCTGTGGGGTCCTGACCATTGAACAGAACAGGGAGAAAGGATGCTAACAGAGTACGCAGAGAAACTACAACTACTACTGGTGTTAATGTTATGGCTGATCAGTGTGCAATACTCACATATTTGGAGAAACTATTTACACAGTACTGGGATACATCTGTCTTGTATTTGTCTGGTGTTCAGGAGGGAGCTTTCGCCCTGGTCTTCAAGAGCGTTCACTTCCCAGGAGAGGCTGTGGGAACAAGGTACCCTCCCTTTAAAAAAGACACAGACCTTACTTGCGAATGACTGACCTGAAGATTGAAGACACCGTCTTCTGCAGTAGTCTGCTGTTCGATGTTAACCATGTGTGTTCCTCCAGGAGAGGAAGTCCCCTACTGATGGGCGTGAAGAGTGACCACAAGCTGTCGACAGATCACATTCCCATCCTGTACTGTGAGTGAGACCTGCAGGAACCGATCTGTTAACGGCCTCCAACGATTTGTGTTTTTGGAAGTGCGTCACATTTCTGTCATCCCTGTCTCTCCAGCTGGTAAAGATAAGAAGAGCTGCCCCACGCTCCCCAGGTTGGGTGAGGACACCTGCCTGTTTCCTGTTGACGAGAAAGCTGTGGAGTACTACTTTGCATCTGATGCCAGGTCTGCAGGTTATTCTCTTCAGGAAACCTTTTCCTGAAGGTTCCTCGAAGCACCTCCAGTTTTAAATTTCAAGTTTATAAAAATTATTATTATTATTATTAGTTTATTATGATCACTTTTGATGTTCCAAGCAATTCATGCTTCCTGACAGTGCTGTGATCGAACACACCAACCGAGTCATCTTCCTGGAAGACGACGACATTGCAGCCGTATCAGAAGGCCGTCTGTCCATCCACCGGATCAAGCGCAGGGTAGGAGACCATCCGGCTCGCGCCATCCAAACCCTGCAGATGGAGCTTCAGCAGATCATGAAGGGTAAGAGAGAAGGTGGCAGGCTGTATGACCCAGAAAGCTTCTTCAAAGGTTAATAAGATCTTAAATTTCTTTATTGGTGTTACGAGAACATTGGGCTGAGTTTGTTCATCTCAAGACCCATCAACCCAGCATCCGTCGAGGTGGCGTTGTAGAGAGAAGCACTCTGAATGCTCCGAATGATGGCCTATCGTTCCCAGTTCTGATTTATATGGTATTCCTTCACATTTGAATGAATTCCCAGCTGACTTAGACTGAAGTATTCTTCTTCTGGCAACCTCAAATGTCAGATTCTGAGATTCAGTAATCTTTGAAGTAGTTTGACTTGGCTTCATAAGCTGCTGAAGGATTTTAGATTTATGAATGATCTTTGTCCTGTAGCTCTAATTGATAGTAAAATCCACAGCTTGCTGCAGTTTCTCACAGTGCAGTCAGTTTGGAGGAACCCAGCCATCATTTCCCAGGCAGACCAGCCAAGCAAAATGCGCTAGCAGTAAATTAGCGGCCCGGCAGTTGGTTTTTGCAATTGAACGCTTGACTGCTCAGCTATAAGCGCTTGCTGATCTTGGTATGAATGCATACAAGGTCCGAGGGAACCGTTGAATTTAAGAGCTGCTGTTAAAACCAGGGTTAGCTTGTAAAAAACGTCTTTATGAGCTTTAAGAACAGTTCGGCTAATTCCGACAGTGAGATTTGCAGATAAATAAGAGTGGGCCGCTTCAGGACATTAGAAGTGTCTGCGTGTGTGTGAGGGAGAATAGGCAAAACTGAGAGTCTGGAGGTGTTGAGGAGATGTTAGGCTGCTGGAGTTGCTCAGATGTCTCAAGGTTTGAGTTCTCCATGCTGCTTCCATGGCGCAGACTGGACAGGGCTGAGTCATGTGACAGCACACACAGGGACAGTTTTTAAGGGGGCAGTACATGAACACACAGGGCAGGGAAAGTAGCTACAGAATGTTTTTAATTTAAATAATTGTCATTGTCAGAGGTTCTGAATGTCGGTTTTAAATCATTCTCGAATTAATTGCTTTATTGCTAGCTTTTAAAGAATGCATTTTGTTGTTATGTGATGTATAACAGGACTCTTTACCACCCTGTTACTTTACCTCAGAATGAAATACAGTGTTTTTCAGTTATACAGGAAAAAGCAACAAAAGAAAGCTCTGCTGTTACTGGCTTGTTTACAGTGCTGGGATTTGTCACAGGAGCCACATTTCCTACATATAGCCAAGCCTAGCCTAGCCTACACCAGCTTATCATAGCTTAGAAGCATAACAAAAAGTGCTTGTAGTGATTAGGCTATACCAGATAGTGCTAATGTCTTTACTTGGTCCTTTCTGTGTGCTGATAGCCAGCTGAAAAGATTGCAGCCGGTCTTCGTAGCATTACCAGATAACCACATTCGTCCTTGGTTTTCGAAAAATCTTGTTTCTTTCAGGTCCTCATATGGTCATGACGCCGACTACAGAGTGATGGCACAAATTGAGTGGTGTATGCGTTAGGGGTGTAGTGTTTTTTATCCAGTGTGTATTAAACCAGGTTGTTTTTTCAGTATATTGATTCCTTTTGTTGGAAACGTTTAAAGGGTTTGTAAAGCGCTATATTTTGAGAGTTCTGATTTAAGTTATTTGAACTTTATGTTGTAGGGAAAAAAAATCAAGTCACCATTTTTAGCAATTATACCTCAAAATGTGTCGTTTTCATTATTTATAGCAGAAATGTTGGTGTGTCCTGCTTCTGAGTCCGGGAAAAAAAAATTCCTGACCACCAGGTGGCAGTAGTGTACTCTCTTTCTCTCTCACTTGCACTTTCTCTTGATCTCTTTCTGTTGCTCTCTCTCGCTCTCTCTCTCGACTCTTATTACCCGGAGTGTTTGTGAAATAGGCCAATTCTCATGACCTAAATTTCGGCTCCAATAGGCTCTCGCTGTGTCGGGCCTCGCTGCACTGGCCACTAATTGGCTACTAATGACTGCTGGGAAATCTGTGTCACATTCCTGCGCATCTCACTGTGATCATTTTCCACTCCACGCCGTCGTCATCGATTCCTTAACGAGCAGAAAACAAAACTCTTCATTAGTAATCAGTGTCTGGCAGCTGCTTAAGCTCCCTGACCGCCGTCGGAGAGCGGCCGGGAGGAGTCGCAGATAGATGAATGAGAAATCCTCAGAGTGCCCTTTAGGACGAGCTCATCCCGGACCGCTTCACACCAGAACACTTCACGTTCACGACTTCACTTCACCCACATGATGTTAAAGTTGAAGAACTAGTGCTGAATCTTTTCAAATGTTTACGGACGCTTACATGACCTCGTAACACGTAAAAGCCAAAGACTCAAAATAAACACTGAGGGCCTGTTTACACCTGCCGTTAACAGAGTTTCCGGTGATCTGATCACAATCTGATTTCACTTTTTTGCACATGAAAGCCAGGTGTAAACACCCCCAAGACACATTGTGATCGGATTATCAGACCACTCAAACCACATTCAGCGATGGTCAGACACAGATCATGTCTACATTTAATACACGTGTTAACTTTATTTTATTTATTTATTTATTTATTTATTTATTTTTGCTGTGATCAGATTCCATCTAATTTGGCCTCCACCTTTAACCCATCCGTGCAGTGATCACACACACACTCGTACGCACTAGTGATCAAACACACACAGTGATGGTGAGCATACATGCCCGGAGCGGTGGGCAGCCATTGCTGCGGTGTCCGGGGAGCAGAGAGGGTGAAAGGCCTTGCTCAAGGGCCCCCCAGTGGCAGCTTTCCGAGCCCGGGTATGGACTGTATAGCCCAGGGTTGTAGGTAGATAGGGTTATATACCTACAACCCTGTCGTCAATAGCCTGGAGCTCTTACCGCTGAGCCACAGAGCCGCTACAGGCATATAAGAGCCGTCTGTGACAGGAAGTAAGCGGGAAATAATGTGGGTGTTGGTGTGTTTTTGACACGGGATCTGATGTGATCTGATCACACTAGGGCCGTGTTTTAATGACTGATGTAAAAAGAATCTGGTCAGAGTAGATCCAGATACAAACGCATGTTAATGCCAGGTGTGAACAGACCCTGGGAGCTTTGTACTTCTGATTTTTGGTGGTTTTTTTTTTTTGTTTTTTGTTTTTTACAGGGGACTAAAACTTTTGCACAGTACTGTCCGTCACTGTTTTATTTAGAAGAAGAGCCGTAATCGTTGAGTACATGAAAGCACCCGCAATACCTGCTCTTTTTCATCTCCCTGTGCACAGGTAACTTTAGCTCCTTCATGCAGAAGGAAATCTTTGAGCAGCCCGAGTCGGTGGTCAACACCATGAGAGGCAGAGTCAACTTCGACGACAACACAGGTGAGCACCATCCTGCTACGCCTGCGCCCCTCTCCGAGAGGCAGGATGAGGTGATTCTGAGGTGAACGATTGCAAACGAGGAAACATTTGGTAAAATCGGGGAGAAGGGAATGTGAAACGGACATTTAATGAGAAGAGGGGATTTCTTCCTTTTATCTTTAATGCAGATGATTTTTTACACATATCTGTGCGTTTGTGTGTGTCTGTAGTGACGTTGGGAGGACTGAAAGATCACATTAAGGAGATCCAGAGGTGTCGCAGGCTCATTCTCATTGCTTGTGGGACCAGCTACCATGCAGGAGTGGCAGTGAGTGCACACACACACACACATGCACACTGAAGCCCAGTAGCACAATACAATGACACAAAAAGATTGACTGTCATATTAAGGATACAAGATTATATATTTAATGAATATTTGAGATGTTGTGAGCTGTATAGGCTGGCCTGGGGCTGCGTAGGCTGGCCTGGGGCTGCGTAGGCCGGCCTGGGGCTGCGTAGGCCGGCCTGGGGCTGCGTAGGCCGGCCTGGAGCTGCGTAGGCCGGCCTGGAGCTGCGTAGGCTGGCCTGGAGCAACGTAGGCTGGCCTAGCTTAGCATAGCTTTTTAGACATAAACTTTATAAAATGATTTCCGAGTCTTACCGAGTGTTGTTGTCCTCTCTGAGCCCAGTCGGCATGGTGTGTGATTAGCTAGCCTAAAAGATTGTAGTTGTGTCTAATAGTGTTAGCTCTTAGCCTAGCACCCAAAAAGCATCCGCTTATTTTATCGGCTTCCTTGAGATGCACAACTCCCTCTCCCCTGTAAATCCGACCCGTGCACTCTGTGATGCTTCTTAGACTCGTCAGGTGTTGGAGGAGTTGACTGAGCTGCCCGTCATGGTGGAACTGGCCAGCGACTTCATGGACCGCAACACACCTGTCTTCCGGGACGACGTGTGCTTCTTCATCAGCCAATCAGGTGGGAAAACGTGACATGGGGAAAAAACATGCCATAACATTAGCACCACTGATTATCACTGATTATCTTCATATACTGTGGCATCTATCTGTCAAGGGGTGGATGTGTTAGGCAGCAAGTGAGCAGTCAGGTGACGTGTTGGAAGCAGGAAAAATGGACAAGTGAGAATCTGACAAGCGAAATTGTGATGTCTAGACGACTAGGTCAAAACATCTACACAACATAAGGCAGGTCTTGTGGGGTGTTTGTGGTATGCAGTGGTCAGTACCTACCCAAAGGGATTCAAGAAAGGACAACCAGTGACTCGGCAACAGGCTCATGGACCTTGATTGGTCATATTTGTTGTTGCTCAATATAAGGCAGGTAGTACTAATGTTCTGGCTGATGTGTGAGTGTGTATGTGTGTTTAAAGATGTTTTCATCATTTGCAGGTGAGACAGCGGACAGTCTGATGGCTCTGCGGTACTGTAAGGAACGCGGCGCGCTGACCGTGGGAATCACTAACACTGTCGGCAGCTCCATCTCCCGCGATACAGACTGTGGTGTCCACATCAATGCTGGGCCTGAGATCGGAGTGGCCAGCACTAAGGTAATCCGTGCTGCCAAAACACACACACACACACACACACACACACACACACACACACACACACACACACACACACACTCTGAAAACACTAAGGTACCTTTTATAAACACTCTAACAAACTAACACTCAAACACAGCCAAAAAACGTTTTTATTAAATATTAAAACTACCTACAGTTATTTTATAGATTAGTGTATATAGACGATCTTAATGTCCAAACAATTAATTCAAGTGTTTATTTAGTAGCCGGATGGCTTCAAAAGTATGAAGTAGCATATATAATAATATGCATGTTTTTTTAAAGGACAGTGGACTTTCAGTTAACATTTACATTTATGGCATTTAGCTGACGCTCTTATCCAGAGCGACTTGCAAGGTGACTCGTATTACACAGGTGGGCCAATGTAGTGTTAGGAGTCTTGCCCAGGGACTCTGATTGGTGTAGCGCAGCATACGGTCACCCAGACTGGGAATCGAACCCTGGTCTCCCACATGGTGTAATAGCTCACTGGCAGCTAGTGGTTTTATCTGCTATGCCACACCAACTGACTTAGAAATACGCAACATTATTTATTATTAAAGAAATTATGTATAATTAAAACAACCATAAAAGTATTAAAAAAAATAAATTAGTTGTTTATTTTTATTAAATTAATTATAGATTATTTTGTATTTCTTGATTATGTTCAAATGAGATTTTAGGTTTTAGAGTTTTTCATTGAAGCTGATGTTCTGACATTAAGATTATAAAAGCGTTTTTAATTATTTGTTCGGGACAACAAGAACTTTCAGAACTTAGAAATATACATCAAAAACCTTTGGTTTGTAGTTTACATTTTTTACATTAACTTTGTTTTTATTAAAGAAATGAAAACGTATTTTGTATTTCTTGACTATATTTAAACGTAAGCAAGTTTTACGCTTTTAGTTTTAGGTTTTAGTTTTTTCCATTGAAGCTGATGTTTTGAAGGTGGATCTGCTTAGATCTACTTATCAGAGGCTTTTGCACGAACACAAAGCAATTCTAAAATGATACTTGTTTGAGTAAGATTTTTTTAAACTTTTGTATTATTTGTATTAGAAAATAATACAGTTAGGTACAGAATAGCTGCAAACATTAATAATATTCTTCTTCTAAATATCAGTTTTTAAAAGCAAATATTTGTTTGGGACAACATGAAGTCATTTCCAGACAGTGAATTTTTAATTAAGGAAAATGTTTCTATATATATTCTCTCTCACACACAGATGAAATTTGTTTATAGTGTGGAATCTTTTGTAAAAACACAAGACGCGGAATTCTGAAGGAACGCAAACTTCCAAAGAACTAAATATTTACAGAAATTAGGCCGCAGTGAAATCTCCGGCAGGTGATTGAAACATGCTACCACAGAGACAGCTCAGAATACCGGCCGTAGCAGAAATCTATAGACTAGCCTTACCTCAAAACACATTACAGTCATTGAAGACTTATTGCATGGCCTCATTAAGGCTGGAATGTATGCATGAGCTGGCGTTTTTGGCCTGAAGAAAGGACCATAATTGCTAATATAATTTGTATACTTCTCAGAATAGTCGAGTTGAGCCAGCTGGAAAAGTCTGAAATTACTTATTACAGTGCTTTCAGACCACATTGGGAAAAGCTTTATAAGCACTCAGGTTTCAGATGTGTGTTACAGTGCAGTTATGGGACCCCATATTTAGCCTAAGGCCATGTTTTGATTTGAGGTTTTGTTTTATTGAGGTTGTCTCAACTTGTGCTGGTGGATGTGGATGGAAGAAGCTATTTGCAGGACTCATGGTAGTAGCAGCAAAGTCCATGAACTCATTTTTAGTGTATTTGACAGCCAGTTGTTGGCAAAAGTGTGGACACAGGTAGTGAATTAGAAATTAGCTCAATTTTCTTTACGTTTTTTTTTCACAACACTGCACCAGAAGAGCTTCCTGTAGCTTTCAGTGCTGTACTCTTTCTGTAGCATATCATTTAAAAAAAAGCACTGCATTTGTGTTCATTCAATTCATGGCACCGCAGGAGGGCCGTCAGGATTGGGAGAATCAGGTGGATCTGATTAGAGCTGCAGTAAAACTCTGCAGGAGAGTCAGCAGAGCTGAACTAATGAAGAATCACTTGCTGTACACACTGTAGCTCCAGGCAGTCACACTTTTGTTTGTTCTGTTTGATTGAGCTCACAGTGGGGTCCAAACCAAAAGCCTGAGACTACACTGTTAAACATCTAAGGTCCTTGTTTGGAGGTTCTTGAATTTGAAGTTGTGGAGGAACCTCTTAAGGTGCTTTGAGGAAAATAAAGGTTCCTTAAAAGTTCTTCAAAGCACCTTAAGAGGTTCCTCTACAGTTTCAAACTAAAAAAACCTCCAAAAATTTCTCAAGGATCCTAAACCCAACAGTGTACATTGCAAGATTTTTTTTGTTGTTTTTGTTTGTTTGTTTTTTTTTAAATATGAGGACACTTTTGACTTGGTTGGTTTAATTTTTAAAAAGAATTCACTTTTAATTAGAAAAAGTATTTTGATAGTTCAAATTTCAATGTATCAAATCTTTTTTTTAGTGTTTTCCATTGAAGCTGATGTTCAGTGGCTCTGATCTTTTGCACAAGATTATACTTGAATTTTTTTTTTACTCGTTTATATGCTTGTGGTATAAAACACTTTTTATTAAATTAGAGAACAATGCAAATTAGAAGCAGGAGGAAGGGTGTTTTAATGATAATGTTTCTTTCAAAGTTTTTGTCCCTGAGTGCTCTGTACACTTAACTGAAGTGCTACTGAATAATGAATTATAAAGAAAATAAATTACATAACCCATAGTGTATCATTTCAAACAGGTAATCCTGCTTCTTTATTTTTATGCTAAAATTGTAATAATCCTAATTATTATTCCAGCAGTTGTTTTAAAGCTGTTAGTTTTATTGCATTAATAAGCACAATGGAGGATGACGTGGAGTAACGAAATAGTGTAGTGTTATGAAATGCCGTTACTCGTCAAGTTGGAGACATTGGTTAAATTTCAATGTTAATTATTTATCTTTTACTTTAAACAAACCAAATCAGCCAGACATTACAGTGATTTCACACAGTTAAAGGTATTGTTAGGCGAGTGGCTTCAACAAATTTGCTGTATTTTGAAATTATAGCAAAACACAATATGATGCTGCATGAAGTGCTAAGTACATTTTTGCTTCAGTTTGTTTCAGATTGTAATTGTATTGTTTAAAAAATGCAGGAATGATGTGTGTGTTTTAATATGAAATTAAATATGTAAATGTAAAAAAATATGTATTTTTTTCTTCCCCTGCACTTTCTGAAATAGTATTAACTATATTATTATAACTATATTATTATCATAACTGTATTATTAGTGGCAGTATGGCTATTTGTTTGTGACTGTTATCACTCCCTTAACGAAAAACAATTGCTGGTTTCACAGACATGTTTGTCTGATAGAGAGGTGATGGTCCAGTAGTAAATGTGTAGTGGAAAGCACTGGTTGCAGAGCTAACGAATACAAATGGGCTTTTATATGCAGGAGCCTGATATTCAGGAATGAAATACTGTGTGACTGTTCAGTATAGTGTGTGTGTGTGTGTGTGTGTGTGTGTGTGTGAGAGAGAGAGAGAGACAGAGAGAGAGAGAATAAGAGATTATATACTGTATCTGGAATGGTCATCTCCCACTAGACCCCCCTCCTTCAGCTGGAGCTCAGGTATCAGAGAATGACCCTCTCATCTCTCCATCTGTGAAAGAGTGTAAACTCATTCTTCCTCTATCCTCCCACCCACTGCTTCCCAGCGTGCCGGGTTGCCAGACTGAGCCTGTGAAGACGATTAAGTGTAGGTCGGATATAGCTCACACTTCGCGGGTTCCGCTGTATAACGACGTCCTCCAGTTCCTTCTCATCGCACAGCTAGATGGAAAGGCCACAACTTTGGGCAAAAGTCATGTAATGCTGTAATAAGCCCTGTGTGTTTTTGGATCGAGTCGAGTTCCGAGGCAGTACAGGCAAATGCAGTCAAGTCAGTACAGGCAAGTCTCAAGTCGTGGCCAAATGTCCATTCAGATTTTAGATTTCATTTAGATTAAAATATTAAATATTTAACAAATACTTTCATCAAGAAATATCAGCAATTTACAATCTACAGACGCCTGGGTCTCAATAGCGCCATCTTGTGGATTTAGACAGAAATGACTTATTAATATTTTAGTCTAACACTGAGCTTCATACACATTACCAGTAATAATATTATTCATTATTACAGTTATTATATAATAAAAGCATGATTATAATGTATGAATCTTTAGAGAGGCCTACATTCGTACTGTGTCCAGCAAAACCACAAGCCTAATATCACTGAACACACTGATGCGCGTGTGTGTATGTGTGTGTGGCGTGTTAATCTTTGGTCTAGACAATGCTCTTTGGCTACATCAGCCCTGTGGCTTAAGTGTGGAACTAAAAATGAAAACTGAAGTTGTGTTTTTGAGGAAAGTTTTGAGTAATTTCCAGACGAGCGCTTTAAATCAGGTGGGATAATGGAGTGGAAGGTCAGATGACTGTGTGCTGGCTGATGGAGGGTGGACAGGGATCACTGGAGAGCGGAGAGTACGTCCATAACTCCTTTCCTAGCAGCCCTGCTGCCACCATGCTTTACTGCCTTTCACACTCAGAGTGTGTGTGTGTGTGTGTGTGTGTGTGAACCCTTCCCCTGCCTCTCCTCTTCTGTGGTCAGTGTGGAGATGATGTATGGTGAGGTTCTGTTCTCCAGACGTTGGCTAATCTTCGCTCTGCTTTAAGCGCCGCTAAACTGCCTCGGTTGCGAATGCGGGGGTCTTTAGCGCTCCCCTGATGATGCGGTGGAGTTGTTTTGTAAATATTTTGCAGACGTTAATTGCAGCTACACCAAACACCGCACGCGTTTTGATTTATGGCTGTTTTCAGTGGCAGAATGCAGCTCGCTGGAGCCGTGCTCTGATTATGGGGCACGGCGGAGTCGGAAATCTACACAGCATCAGCTACACCGCTTATCATCAGGACTGCTTCAGTCCAACTCTGCATCCCAGTGACTGAGCAGGGGAAACATGCTGCTCTCATTTAGGTCCTTTTCATGATCCTCTTCTCGCTCCACTCTCCTGACCCCTCTGTAGCAGAACAGGCTCTGGTTGATTGATGTTTTTCAGCGGGTTGTAAGCCAGCTCTGGGTAGAGCTGCGTAACCCGATACACCCGCCATAGCTGTGAAAATTCCTGTACTGTTACTCCACCACCTCAGCCCACATGCCTCCTAGGGCGTTTTCACGATTGTCTCGAATGTCCGCACCCAGGATCGATTTGGGAAGGGGCTCATTAGCACTAGTTTGCTTCCACAGAAGAAGCAGCATTACGTCAAGACGTGCAGCAGGCCACACCAGAGTCCAGTGGAAGCGAACCCCGGACCACCGGTTTCAGGAGGACCAGAGGACGATGCTCTGGGACGCTCCCGGTCTCAATAACCGCTTACCCTCTTGACCAAATGTCCAGCTTGACTGGCTTGGCCTCTCAGAGCAAAAACACCCGTGTGAAATCGATCCTACACTTCAGATGCCACTTCTGTTTGTCAACAACTGCATGTGGCCTGCTGTCCATGCCCCTCAACGCACGGTTTGTGTTTAAGACAGTGGTGTAAAAGTGAATTACACTCCCCCACTGTAGGGGGCGCCCAGGAGCAAAACATGCCAATTCTTGCTTACTGTTGCTTTAAGGTGTTAGCCAAATACCGGACAAAGCTATCTGTGTTATATCTCTAAGGGGTGTGTGTGTGTGTGTGTGTGTTTGTCTTTCAGGCATACACAAGTCAGTTTGTGGCTCTGATCATGTTCGCTCTGCTGATGTGTGATGACCGAATCTCTGTGCAGCCGAGGAGACGGGAGATCATCCAGGGCCTCCGAATACTCCCAGGTATCTGTGTGTGTCTGTGTGTGTGTCTGTGTGTGTGTCTGTGTGTGTCTGTTGTGATACTGACCTCCATGCCATTGGACAGCACGTATGTGCCCCTGTGGAGCTCCAAGCTTTGTGTGTGTGTGTTTACAGCTGGAAGCTAGAGTATCAGCCAGCTGACCGTCACTGCTGGAACTCTCCACTGGACCACAAGTGTCTAATGGGGAGCCCTCCCCATTTCTCCAGCACACACACACACACACACACATTGCGTGCATGCACAGACACACACACTCTCTCTCTCTCTCTCTCTCTCTCTCTCTCTCTCTCTCTCTCTCTCTCTGTCTGTCTGTCTGTCTGTCTGTCTCTCTTTTTCTCTCTCTGTCTCTCTTTCTTTCTCTATCTCTCTCTGTGTGTTTCTCTTTCTTTGTCTCGGCCACTCTCTCTCTCTGTCTCTCTCTCTCTCTGTCTCTGTCTCTGTCTCTCTCTTGGGTTTTGGGATTGTCTTGAAGCCAATCAGGTCAGGAATGTGTTGGCAGTGTAGTTCCACAGTTCCTCCTACATCAGGCTCAAAACTGCTGATGATGTCAATAACGTGTGTGTGTTTAATCTGTGTTAGTCTTTTCCTGTTGTTTTTCTGTGTGTGTGTGTGTGTGTGTGTGTGTGTGTGTGTGTGTCATCTGATTAATAATGCGTTGTGTGTGATTTGTTTTGGTGTGTTGTTCTTGCGTGGGTGAGGAATGTGTTCCTGAAGGTTGTTGTTTTGGCTCTCCTGGCTCTATAGTTGGAGTATGAAGGAGAAACGTCAGCCAGACGTTCATCTTTCAGCAAGTCTTAAGATGTGGCTTTTTGCTGCTTTCTAAGCATGGCTGCTTTTCTGAGCGCTAACGTTAGTGTTAGCTCGCCAACACTGGAAACCGCTTTGGTTGTCATCAGTGGGTTTTATCCTAGAACCTTCATGGCCCTGCAGAAGATGCAGCTCTGACCGAGTCTGTTTAAGTTTTCCAAAAAAGTGGCAGAAGTCCAACATTTAATGGTGTGTTTGGACACGTGTGGTTCTCACACTCATCGGTTGAGTGTCTCACACTCAGACCTCTCAGTTATTCAGGTGTAGTTCTGTAGGAAATGATTCAGTACATTATGAAGTCTCACATTTCAGCATGACTTCTCTCTATTTTCTCCATAGATCTGATAAAGGAGGTGTTGAGTTTGGATGAGGAGATCCAGAAGCTGGCCGCTGAGCTCTACCAGCAGAAGAGTGTCCTCATCATGGGCCGAGGCTATCACTACGCCACCTGCCTGGAGGGAGCACTGGTTAGTTCTTGCCCATTTCCAGCAATAAAATAAATGATCATCATTCATGAGCTGCTGGGTAATTCTCCTAACAGCAGGCTTTGATATTCAAGTGCTTTCAGTTGCAGAACATAGCTGAGTAAATGACCAGCCTCTCTGCACTGATGGCGAACATGCTGCTGCACCTCCCAGACTGAAAGGCCTAGAGTTGTATCTGTTACATGGGTTTGGTAATGCCAAACCAAACAGACCAAGATGGGGTGGAGTAATGGGGTGGTTGAGGAGATGGTGGTGGAGTAATTGGGCATTGAGGTAATGGGGTTTACATATTGGAGGGTTAAGGAGGTGGTGGTGGAATAACAAGGCATTGAGGAGATTGGGTGGAGTAATTGGGCGTTGAGGTAATGGGGTTTACGTATTGGAGGGTTAAGGAGGTGGTGGTGGAATAACAAGGCATTGAGGAGATGGGGTGGAGTAATTGGGCTTTAAAGAGATGGGGTGGAGTAATGGGGCGTTGAGGGAATGGGGTGAAGTAATGGGACGTTGAGGGAATGGGGTGGAGTAATGGGGCGTTGAGGAGATTGGGTGGAGTAATGGGGCGTTGAGGGAATGGGGTTTGCGTATTGGAGGGTTAAGGAGGTGGTGGTGGAATAACAAGGCATTGAGGAGATGGGTGGAGTAATTGGGCTTTGAGGAGATGGGGTGGAGTAATTTGGCTTTAAGGAGATGGGATGGAGTAATGGGGCGTTGACGAGATAGGGTGGAGTAATGGGCCGTTGAGGGAATGGGGTTTAAGTATTGGAGGGTTAAGAGGTAGTGGTGGAGTAATAAGGCCTTGAGGAGATCAGGGTGGAGTAATGGGACATTGAGGAGTTTGTGACGGAGTAATTAGGGCGTTGAGGAGATGGTGGCGGAGTAATGGGGCATTGAGGAGATGGTGGTGTAGTAATTAGGGCGTTGAGGAGATGGTGGTGGAATAATGGAGCTTTGAGGAGATGATGTTGGAGTAATGGGGCTTTGAGGAGATGATGTTGGAGTAATGGAGCTTTGAGGAGATGATGTTGGAGTAATGGGGCTTTGAGGAGATCAGGCTGGAGTAATGGGGTATTGAAGAGATCAGGTTGGAGTAATGGGGTATTGAAGAGATGGGGGAAGTAATTGAGGAGATGGGGATGGAGTACTAATGATGAGTTTTATGATGATCTATTTTCACAGTTTAGAATTTGTCAAATAATTTATATATAATATTTAATTAATGAGCGTCCTTTTACTGCATTCACTCATTTAGAGCCTGTAGATCCAGCTTGTGGAGCAGTAAATGCATCCATCTGAGTTCACTTGCTGTTCAGCTATCTGACAAACAGAGCCCAGATAGGGAAGGAGGAGAAACGCAGCCAGCCAAGAAATCATCCCCATGTGCTTACTCTCATCAGTCAGCTCGTCCCACAAAAATGCACCGGCCGGCCCAAAAACAACTCGTGACTGCTCTCTCGCATGATGCTGCTCTGCTGTCGAAGCTGCTCAGCATCCCAGTTCAGATCTGTCAGAGCTGATTATTAAGATATTAGTTTCAGTGACGGCTCACTGTTAAAGCCATACTTATATATAAAGCGCTTCCCCGTAGATCACATACAGACCATCAGCCAGGACATGGGTGGTGTCTGAAGTTTGCGGGTTTTAGGCTTGCACTGGAGCTATGAGGCTAAAGCAGTGAGTGTGTGTGTGTGTGTGTGTGTGTTCCTGCAGAAGATAAAGGAGATCACCTACATGCACTCCGAGGGCATCCTGGCCGGAGAGCTGAAGCACGGCCCGCTGGCTCTGGTGGACAAGCTCATGCCGGTCATTATGATCATCATGAGAGACCACACCTACACCAAGTGCCAAAATGCTCTGCAGCAGGTGGTGGCAAGACAGGTAAGATGCGCGCACACACACACACACACACACCCATGATTGACCGTTGGATAGACGATTAGACAGACAGACAGACAGAAATAGACACATAGATGGATGGATAGATGGATAATCAGATAAATAGATGCATATATTTATGTCCAAATGTTTGTGGACACCCCTTTTAATGAAGGCTCATTCAGCTACTTTAAGTTGTACCCATTGCTGACACAGATGTGCAATTGCACACACTGCTGTTAGAGAAGTACTGCTAATAGAATAGGACTCTCTGAAGCAAATAAATAAATATGATACCACTGACACCATGCTGCCTAATGCCAGGCGTGGGCAAGAGGGGTATAAAGCCCACCCCAAGCATTGAGCTGTGGAGCAGTGGAAGAACTGTTCTCTGACATGATGGCTAGTGATCAATCCATGAAGTGGGGAGGTGATCATCCTACATCCTGAACTCACTAAAGCTCTTGTTGCTGAATGCAATCAAATCCTCACAGCAAAATCTAGTAGAAAACATGCCCCCTCTTGATTTAGGACGAATCAGGTGTCATAATACTTTTGTCCATATAGTGTGAATCCATGGATGGATGGTTTGATAGACATATAAATAAAGGTACATGGATAGGTGGATGGGAGGATGCCAAAAATAAAGAGACACTACATCCCGTTTGTCTTAACTTTGCCCTCGTCTCTTCTTTGTGCCGTGGCTCCGTAGGGTCGTCCGATAGTGATCTGTGATAAGGAAGACTACGAGACCATTAACAACTCCAGCCGCACTATCAAAGTGCCTCACTGCGTGGACTGCCTGCAGGGCATCCTCAGCGTCATCCCGCTGCAGCTGCTGTCCTTCCACCTGGCCGTGCTACGCGGATACGACGTGAGAGAACACACACACAAACACACACACACACACCACACTTCACCTCACTGTCTCGGCCTCAGTTCAATTAAATTTGAAGTGAAAGAAACTTAATTGGATTACCCATGCTGCATCACACACTCCCTCTCTAGCCCACTGCTTACTCCTCATGCGCCCATTCTCTGTATCAGTCGTGACGTCCAGTATGTCAGCAGCAGCTGAAATTTCATGCTGATATTATAATATTACTTATAGGATACAGATGTGTTCACAGTGATGGGTGACTTGGACAGATCTGAAGTAGGCAGTGAAATGCTAATGTGAACCCGTTCGTGTAACGTGAAGCTCATTAAACCTCGTTTAAAGGCTTATCCGTGCTTCCGTTTCTCATCATCTCCCTCTCTCTTTCTCCATGCAGGTGGACTGTCCAAGAAACCTGGCCAAATCGGTCACAGTGGAGTAGAAACGCCCCCAGAACGTGACCCTCACTCACTCACTCACACACACACACACACACACACACACAGTCATTCACAAACACTGAAAAACTAGTTAATGGAAACAGTTCAGCAGAATTCTCAGTTTTTATACAGGTCTTCTCAAAGTCTTTTTACTTCGGCTGTTCCTTTCATACTATGAGCCTCAACTGCACCTACCTGTCCATCTGTCTGTATGTCTGTCTGTCTGGAGGAGTGGCGCTGTTAATTGTATCGTCCCTTTTGTTTGAGTGGTATGGTATGGGGTGGCCTTTTTTTAATAGATTAGCTGCTGTGTTGTGGATGAACTGGATATTTAATAGTATGTGCTCTCAAAAAACCTCCTCAGTTTGTGAGGCAGATCACCTCCACACTTGTCAGGTGCCCTAGTGCCAGTGCCAATACATCCTGTTACTCATAGATAGCTAGTTGTTGTATCAAGCTCTTGTTAGATTTTTGGGCAGTACTGGAGCCATTATTGCATATTGCTTGACTTTAACTTTACTGGGGGAAAGATAAAGCCGTTTAGAGGACAATCAGGGTGTTAGTTTATGTCTCTGTAATCGGGAGGAGGTTGATTTTCACTGTACACTGTACGCTGACAGGCAGGGTTGCACCGTATATCGTAGGTTGATATTACTGGGACATTAGTGTTTGCAGTTGGAGATGCACTGATGTTTTGGGCCGATTACTGTGTCCAATGTTTTTCATGTGCGTATCTGATAATGCTGATTGATTAAATATTTATAACATGCAGAAATTGGGATTTAAATCTGCCTGAATTACACGGAAGTGTAACATTTTAAAATGCTAAATTAATGAAAACACAAACACTTTTAGTGCAGAAGTAAAAGTTTGAGGAGAATTTAAGCTTTAAAAATCTAAAAAATTGCTAACTTTTTTTTTGTTTTTTTTAAAGCTAGTATTGGCCATCATGATTCTGATATCATCTGATATCACTGTGCCTCCCCTTTTGCAATCCTAATCTCACAGAAGGCTGCAATATGCAAGCGAGACCAATCGTAGTTCTGGATGAGTGTTTCTGTTGGACGTTTTCACGAATCTTAAAAAAAAAAAAAAAAAAAAGTTGGCGTCCAAAATCACGAGAAATTGATACAATTACGAAAGAATAAAAAATCACTCATTTTGAATTTATTACAACCAATGTTGCAACAGAAATATGTAGAAATAAATTAGCAGTACTAGTCCAGCCTTAGTAGTAAGAGTAGGCAATATGGGGGGGGGGTATTTAAAGATATGATTTATAA
This sequence comes from Salminus brasiliensis, assembly GCF_030463535.1. Lineage (NCBI taxonomy): Eukaryota > Metazoa > Chordata > Actinopteri > Characiformes > Bryconidae > Salminus > Salminus brasiliensis. Next base: position 41,750,982 of record NC_132883.1, on the reverse strand, counting down.
TACAATATTTATCACAATTTGTTGATTAGATTCTTAAAAACTTATTCAAATACTTGTCAGCTAATTAAACAGCCCTAATTACACTCTATGTAATGTAAAATGTGCAGCTGGTCAGTGTCCTTTCAGCACTCATGATGATATTTAACAATACTCAATTTTTCACGATAACAAAATATCGTCATATTGCCCACGTTTACTCAGTGGTAAGAAATGTTGTTACAGCCATAGAGACACAATATTGTAAATGTGTTTTGTTTAATAGATCGTCTTAATGCATTCCACAGATGAACACTCACTTTATTTCTTATCTCTGTCACGCAAAAACCTTGTATCTCCAACAAAAAACGTAAGCTTTCAATGGACGTCAATGTAAAAGTTCTTCCATTGCACTCCATCATTTGGAGGGTTTGTATTGGTCCATGCATAATGGAATTAGGATATAAAAAAACAGATTATTAAACTGTGTCAAAATGTAAAAAAAAAAACAAACAAACTCAAAACAAGAGTGGAGGTACAAGGTTTTGACTTGGTGGTTAGTTATCCGTCCCTACTACTTTGCTATACTAGCACGTGTAGGAGAGCGTATCGGTATATTAGAGGGCATTACTGTTACCTTTAAACTTCCTAAAGACATCCTGGGGACAGCATTCGTAAGGCTACATTACACCACCAACTGACCATCACCTACATAAACGTTTATAACGCCTTAATCCATTGAGCGCCAGTCGTCCTGAAGGCTGCTTTGGTCAGTTTTGGTGTCCTCTGATGACCTCTGTTCTGTCTTGTTCCAGTATATAAGCCTTTCCGCAGCCTTGTGAATGCTGCCCTTCGGTACGGTGTTACTGTATACTGTTTATAGTGAAGAAACGTGTGCTTATGTGAAGTATGACGTCTGAGTAGTTTATTAAATGAAGTAAAATCCATGCATCATGCATCGCGGTTATGAAGCCCAGTCTGATGTACGTTTGATGTGCTCACTTCTGCCAGATGTGTTCACTCATATTGGCGATAATGTGATGTTGTGAAGGGCGAGTCAAGCATTGCACAGTGAAGAATGGTGGTGTTATTACTGAAAGCAGGGAATCCAGATGTTACTGTTGTTCAATGCTCTTTTGTGTGTGTGTGTGTGTGTGTGTGTGTGTGTGTGTGTGTGTGTGTGTGTGTGCCTGATCACCTCAGCAGGAAACTGCAGGGATTCTGCTTCCTTTAGTTACTGCAGTAGATTCCTCAGCATCGCTACGTTGCCTAGTCATTGTTACAGTCCTTACCTATCATGAGATTAGACTTTGCAGTATGGCGTGTGTTATGAAGCTGGATGGATTGGTTTGCCAATTAAACCAACCTGTGGAAGCCAACCTTAAAGGAATACTTCAGCTTTTCTTCTACCTACTCTATGGCAGATATCCGTGGTGCACTGCTGATTCCTACAGGCAGTCATTTGGGCTCCCACTGTACTTAGAAAAGACTAGAAAAACTGTGGACTAAGGCGCTGCCACTATGATCCAAAGATCGCAGGGTCGAATCCCTGCTTGTGCTGCTTGCCATCAGCAGCCAGAGCCAGGGAGAGCACAATTGGCCCTGCTCTCTCAGAGATGGGTTGATGGTACTCCTAGTGTGATGTTGTTCAGCACAGGCGTCTGTTAGCTGTTGTATCGGAGCTGGGGAGCTGCACTTTCCTCCGAGCGTGCTGGCCACCTAGCGATGCAAGGTAAAGAGGCAAAAAGAGCCCTTGGCTGTCTTCACGTATGTCAGTTTTCACCCTCCTAGTTTTAGGGGCAGTGCTAGTGATGGGGGGAGTTCACATAAAAAGGGATTGGCTAATTGGTCTTTGAAATTTGGTAGAAAATGGTTTGTATAACAGGGTGGTAACAAAGTGTTTTTGTGCTTTATTACAACTAATAATGGCATTATTGGTGGCTTTCATGTAATATACCTTCAATCCAATTGTGCACTACTAAAATACATAATTAATACCTAATTAATAAGAGTATATAAATAAATATATATTTTTTTGTTTCCCATAGATGTTTATGTAGGTTTGTAGGTTATGTCGGTTGTCAGGAAAGGCTTGTGTTTGTATACAGGTCATGCAACCTCACAAATGCTTGCCTGTGAGTGCACCATGTGTAGCAGCTGGAGTATTCCTTTATAATAAACCCAACATTAGTTGCTTATCCACAAATCGAGCTTCCTAATTCACCCCTCGAGTTGTTTTGCCCTCTGTTTATTTAATTTATTTTTTTTTTAAATATCTTTATTTCTTTGTTTCTGTGTGTTTTCCACTGACGCTTTGTTACTTTGAAGAGTCTCAAGTTTACAGTGTGATTTGCTAGTAGATGTGTGAGGGAGCCACCGAGAGCTGCCCCATACCATGCCACCTTCTTCCTCTTTGATTGTTACCAAGGGACCATTCTCTTTATTTGTGTTTGCTTTTTTTCTATTGTTCTGTTGTTATTTGGGTACAGAAGGGTTGTTCTATTTTTTATTATAATTATTATTATTATTATATACCTGATTTGTTCGAACCAATGTTCGTTTTTCACACCTGCCTCTTAATGTATGTCGTCCAATCATTCATCACTCTATATTCCCGAAGCATATCTCTGTTAAACCTTTCTCGTCGAAGGATCAGACGGGTCTAAGCCAAAAGCACCTATTCCCATGTAACCAAAGGTGTGCTTTCCTCGGGTTGTTTTAAGGGGGTAGATTTGAGGAGGGAGGGGACAGTCGGAGGTCTTCACTCTGGAGTTTTAGTTGCATCTGTCCTCTCAGGATCTTCAGCAAGCTCCTGGGAAGGTTCCTGGCAGAACACAAAAGAAAAAAAAGAGCAACCTGGCCTGGACGGGGTGCACTTGCTGATGTTGTCGGGCCTCTCAGGTCACTCTGTTAAAGGATAATGGTGTCTGGACCTTCATTTTTAGTGTCTCCTTCCTCACTGGCTTTAACGTCACTCTTAGCGATCACGGCCTCAGCACAAACTAAAGCTTCCCCACTGTAAGATACGCTGTAAATTGTAGGTGTGAGCGAAAGTGAAAGATCTTTGGGCCTTACAGCAGAGTGAGTAACACTTAAGTAAGTTAATGAATGAATGCTGCTTCGTTTATTGGAAGTGAGTTTTACAGCCTTATTCCCTGATTAAGGTAACGGCACTGTCTCAATCCACTGTGTTTTGTTTTGGATGCGGTTTTGGGCTTTTCTTTAGTAGTTGCAATAAAGTTTGGAAAATTTCTTCCATTGTTCCCTTCTCTGTTGAGTACCACAAAATGCATTACTTGACTTTGTGTAGACCTCTGTATATTTACCTTCCATTTTCCCTAAACCCGCTGGAGTCCGCGGTCTGCGAGACACGTCCGAGGTAGTCCTTGGCATACCTTGACAATCCCTTTTCCCTTAAAGTGCTACACAACAATAGTTCTAAGCAATTCAGTCCAATTACCCAACCCGTACATATTCACCCCCTATCACATGCAATGCTCTCGACACGTGGATGGTGGCGACACGTGTGTACCCGGCTCTGAAGCATCGTCCAGCAGATGCCAGTGTCGGCCAGCGTTGCACTGGAGTGATGAGGCTAGCAATCTGGGATAAGCAAGGCCGGCCAATTGTGCTCTCTCTGGCCCCGGCTGCCGATGGCTTGCAGCATGACCGGGATTCAAAGCAGCGACCCTCTGGATGTTACTTTGTAAACAGGGGTGTTCGCTACACGTAGAAGCCTAATGCGGTTTATTTCATGTGTTATGAGTTACGACTCTGCCGTGACTCTACTTTTATCAAAGCTAGTGGTTCACACATTGAATATTGATGAGGTTGGTGAGGTCAGAGATGAAATGGCCTGTTAGTCTGCCCCCTAGCCCCCCACCCCCTGTCAGTTTAAACACTGCATTGTAAGATAACCAGAGCCAATAAAATACCTTTTACAGTTTATTTTGTTTAAACTATTGAAAAAAAACTGATTAATAAAAAGCACAGTAATGTCATCTGAACCTTCGTCCACTGCTGCCATGACGGGGTAATAAGAGGGTCCCTGGCTTGAGGGAGAGTTTGTGTCAACAGAAAAGTCCATAACAGTATCCCATTGCTAAAGAGGGCTTCCACGGCATCTTCTGAGAAGATCATCTTAGGGGGGTTCAGAGGAGTATGGCTATCCCCTGTAAGAAAAGACCAGCTGTCTTTAACATCATCTCACGGGAATGGTCAAAATAGCCGAGCTCTTCAGTGTCCCCTCCTTTAAAAACAGAAGGAAAAACTCTGGCTTATTTTTTTTTCTCTGGTAAAATGTGAGAAAGACAAACCCTGGGAAGCGAGACGGGGTGAGGCTAAAAGCTAACTGGCTACAATTCCTTCAGCTTGATAACCGCTTGCTAGCAAGTCCAGTGAGATTTTATGCTGATTTACGTAAAACCAGCCGATTAACACTGGTCATTTTTGTGTGTATTGTTTATTTTTTTGGCAGAATAACAGGGTTGTAAATAGGTGTGTAAAAGTGTATCTGGGCATTTTCCACCCCAATCAAAACCACCTACGTTATATTTATACACATACCAACATAAACTATTAAATACATATATTTTCAGCTCATTTTAAGACATTTAGAGAAATGGGAAAATGGTGTATGTTTGATTTTGTAGGAGGAATCTGACAGTGGAACGTCTCTTAATTACAGGGCTTTCAGGGCTTGAGGTTTAAGCCTCATTTGGGCTGCGTGTCGACTGGCAGTCCTTCAGTGTTTGGAACAGGCCAATGATAAGAACAGTAGGTTTCCTGTTTCTGAAAATGTGAATTAAGGAGGGCTCAGTGTATCAGACGGGTTTGACAGTCTGACACACAGTGTGTGTGTGTGTGTGTGTGTGTGTGGCAATCCTTCTTAGGCAGCAGCTCAGGAAAAAAAAATCAAGTTCAGATTCCTAAGGGACGTCGAGGATCGAGGATTTGATTTCCTGCAGTTAAATTTGTGAGATTTAGATCATTTTCTTTATTTGGGTGTCCAAATGTTTGTGGACACCATTTCTAATTAAGGCATTCTGCTTTTTTTAATTTCCATCCATTACTGACAGAGATACACACACAGCTTGTCTAGTCCCTGTAGAGAAGTACTGCCCATAGAATAGGACTCTCTGGAGCAAAGAGTATAATAAACATGAACTCCTAATGCCAGGCGTGGGCTAGAGGGGTATAAAGACCCCCAGCATTGAGCTGCGGAGCAGTGGAACTTCAGTGTTCTCTGGAATGATGGTTGGTGCTCAATCCAATACTTTGGGATAAGTTGGGAGTTAAGGATGAGGTGTGGTGGTGATCATCTAAAAATCATGACCTCACCAACGCTCTTGTCGCTGAATGCAATCAAATCCTCACATCAGTGCTCTAAACTCTAGTAGAAAGCCTTCTTCCCTGGACAGTAGAGACAGTAACTCCAACAAAAGCAGGATAAGTTTTTTTCAGTACCTGTGATTTCAGAGGAAACTATGAATGAGCAGGTGTCCGAATACTTATGTCCATATATAGTGTATTTCACTAATAATATAGTAACATGTGCAGGATTTCACCTGCTTGGAGCCCTTCCTTCAGGAACTCTCATCTCCTTCTACATCTTCTAAAGCGGTTGCTCAATCTCTGGACCACTGCCTCTAAAGCCACGTGCCTGAGGCAAAACAGCGCAGCTGGACGGCGGTGGAGTGGAGGTGAGGGTGAGGGTGGCTGCATTGCCTAATCTCCCCATCATTTCCAGCTTCAGAGGGTCTCCTGTCCCATGTTGATGTCTTTGATGGTAGTAAGGGCATCATCACGATGGAAAGTGCTTCTTGCAGCCTGTTGTTTTTTCACCAGCTGCTTACTTCTCCCCCCGAGGCCCTGGGTCTTCCTCCCTCCCTTGCTGATGGTGGATGCAGCCTGAATTTTTACAGACTTTGGAGAACGCTGGCAGTGAGAACTGCCTTCCAAGAAAGAGCGTGGTTTCAATTAGCCTATTAAGATTGTTATTTTTCTGGGGCAGCGTTTCTCTGATTGCCCTTTAAAAGGGGATTACTTTTGATAGCAGGCTGTCTGTCTAGGAAAATCTTGTTCTCCAAGACCTCGATGACCTTTCTGTTGGTTGACTGTATGCACAGTCATCTCAGAATATCATGACCACCGACCTAACAGTGGGAATAACCACCCTTGGCTCAGATGACACAAGTGAGACGAGGAAGAGGGCCATATATATATATATATATATATATATATATATATATATATATATATATATATATATACGCTGCTTGAGCACTGTCCACCGGCCTCCTAGAACTGGTTGATGACTTCACTGAAACAGCTGCTGAGAGAAGCCTTTTCCCAGCCAGCCTGACTTCACAAATAAGTGTCTCTGCAGTGAGACAGCCGACATTCTTCCTATTCCAACCGATAGCCCAGCATTCAGAAGAAGAAAATCTGTCCAGCTGCCGGCGGATTTTCATTCCCATCAACACCGGTGTTCACTACCCACCGTGAACTTGGCTCACGCCACACTGTGGTGGAGAAGGCGCATTATGTGGCCAAGCTGGAGCTCAGTGGAAGTCTCCGGAGAGTTTTGAAAGTTCACGGGGTTCAGCAGCCATTGTTCCTCGCTTGTGGGCTCTGCTTTGTTTCGGTTCAGCCGTCATTCATTTACAAACCCTGATTACAGTGACAGTCGACGACAGCAACATTTATGTTCATCAGCGGCGAAAAGCGTTAACGAGACAGGTCTCCATTTCTGGTCGACTCAAAATTGAGGTCAGCACAGAAGAAGAGGTCTGGAAAATGTAGTTTATTGCATTGCCATGGTAACTGTCAGAGCAGAACAGCCAGTGGCCTGTAGAGCTCAGGTCTACCAGTGATTGGTTCCAAAAAGTAGTGAGGGTGGCATAGCCATAAACCCCCAGGAACATTTCTAAGTCCCCAGGTCTACCAGTGGCCCCTAGGCTTCAGGTCTACCAGTGGTTGGTCCCAAAAAGTAGTGAGGGTGGCATATCCATAAACCCCCAGGAACATTTCTAAGTCCCCAGGTCTACCAGTGGCCCGTCGAGCTCAGGTCTACCAGTGATTGGTCCCAAAATTAGCAAGGATGGCATATCCATAAACCCCACTGGAAAATGTCTAAGTCTCCTGGTCTACCAGTGGCCCGAGCTGTAGAACACTATCCAGAGGAAATCATCAACATTAGCCGTAGCGCTGAAGGTGCTAGTAAGATGCTCAGGCTCAGGCTACCTGCAACTGGTCTCTTACGTTTACCTAAAGACGCTGAGCACTTCCAGACATGTTGTAATGGTCCCGCGAGGTCCTGAAAAAACTTTGTGTAGCAGCTAGGAGTCTTTCTTCTCTTGTTTGGGGGATTTTAATTAAATTAAATTAAATTAAATTTAATTTAATTGCGTAATTACATCTGTTTTTCTGTTGCCAACAGAGAAAAAATATATAAAGAGATCAATATATATATATATTATTAGGTAAATTTTTAACCAGTAAGAATTATTAGTTGCATACTTATTAGTTTTTGTTGCTAAATAACAAACACAGTTATACAGTTATCAGCATTTGCTATAACTTGGAAAGTAATTGTTTGTAATAAATAAATAAATAAATTGATAATATATCTATATTAAATGTATTATTAGTAGTCTTATTATTATTAATAATAATAACAATAATAATAATAATAATCATCATCATAAATCCAGTCATTTTACTCTGCCGCCAAAGTCCACATGCTTCTTTCTCTTTCCGGGCGGTTCTGTTTCTCTCAGCTCAAATCATGAGTTCCACTTCCCAACTGCAGGCGGCGCCCATGAGCAGCAAATGCCAGTACTCATATAATACCAATAACACCTGGCTGCAGAGCCGCAGTTTCAGGCCTAAGAACTTAATACCTGCAATAATTATCAGCATAAAAGCTCTCAGTCATCCTTGAATTTATCCTTAACACATGAGGAGGAATAAAACTGCATGAAATGTAATAAAATTATGAAGAGATCCCTTCCCGAACAGTAATCAATAATCAATAATCACACCCTTCTCCGAACCACTGGCCTGACACTGCAGCTCTGCGGCCCTGCATTCAGACCCTTCTCCGTAATTCTGCTTCTAGCTGGAAAAGAACAGATGAACGGTTCCTCGGTACTTTTCTTCGGCTGTATCCGACTGCACTATCACCTGGAACTCTTTTAGAGGGCGAGCTTTTAAACATGTCGCCTAGGGCTGAAAAGCCTCCACAAGCTTCACTGCATTCAGAGTTTCCAGCTTACTGGTTCTGCCTCGGTCAGCACACTCTCTCTGGTTGGTCTAGAACACCTGTTGTAGCATAGATGGTGAGGTGGTGTAGCTAGATGTTTCTGAGGGTGTCATTACTGCAGTTTATCTTTCATCAGGCTCCAGAGTTGTTCCTCTGTGCATCTTGAAGCAGTTGGCAGCACAAGAACGTTGATGTTGGGTAGTGTGACCAAGGCTGGAGAAGTCTTCACCTGAGCCCTCCTCGCTCTGCTGCTAAATAGACTGTGTTTGGGTTTTTTGCTTGTCCTGGTTCGTTGGGGCTTGGATTTGTGTCTTTTGGATGCAGTACTGAGCAGCCGTGCCGCATGGCTGGGGTTTGGGGGTGAGGTGTGGCTCTCTGTGAGCTGGATGAGGTAACTGTGTTTTCCCTCGCTAGGTGCTACAAGCCTTGGCTGCAATCTTGGAAGGCTTGGTGAGTCTCCGTTTTGGTGTGAGATCCAAGAATGGAAGTTCTGGAGGCTCTGACCAGCAGACCGTTACACTCCTGAATGAAATTAATGACAGAAATTCTAATGGATCTGATTGATTTTTTTAAATGGTTTTACTTTACAAGCCAAAATTCTCTCGGTTATGCTGTTTTTCATATCAGTGATGATGGAAATATGATGAAAATACACTCGTGGTGTCCAAAGTAGAGCCTGTTCAAGCTCAACAGGGGAGCCCAATGAGCAAAATGTTAATGCTACAGTGCTAATGTTGCAGAGATGTTGTTTAATCACTTTCACATTGAGATATTCATACATGCATACATACCAATGAGCCAAAACATTGTGACCACCTGCATAATATACCGTTTCAAGTCGTGAGGTGGTAGGACGGGCGATATGGTAAAAAATACGGTAAATATCACAATATTTACGACTTTTGTGCGGTACATATGGTAGGACTGGCGATATGGTAAAAATACGGTAAATATCACAATATTTACGTTTTTTTGCAGTATAGATTGTACGACTGGGCGATATGGTAAAGATACGGTAAATATCACGATATATTTACGTCTTTTTTCGCAGTACAGATGGTAGGGCTGGGCGATATGGTAAAGATACGGTAAATATCACAATATTTACGTCTTTTTTCGCAGTACAGATGGTAGGGCTGGGCGATATGGTAAAAATACGGTAAATATCACAATATTTACGACTTTTTCCGCAGTACAGAACTACTATTCAGATCCTCTCCCAGACTGATTACAGTGATTTTTACTCAACACCTAATTAACCCAGTCTAATCACACTGTCTGTAATGAAGCCTGCAGCTGATCAGTGTTTATTAAGCACTAGCAGTCTCCTCCATATGCGTAGAAAAGCATATTGCTATCACCATAACAAAATTTATCACGATACGATAAAATATCGTCATATTGCCCAGCTCTATGAGGTGGGGTCGCTGTTCCAGCAAATCCCACAGATATTTGCTCAGATTGAGATGTGGAGAATTTGGAGGCGAGGGCAACACCTTCTTTAAATGAGTCCCAAACATTGGGCCCACACACAAAGCCAGACACTGCCTCTCTTTGAACTGTCCAATGCTGCACGGCCAGGCAGCCTACATGCTTGGAGGAAAATGCTGGGTCCCTAGCTCCACTGCACAGATGCCTGAGCCAGTTGTGCTCTCTCTGACTGCTGAGGGCAAAGCAGCATGGCTTGGGATTTGAACTTGCAAGCATAGTGGGCCGTAGTGGCAGTGCATTTGACCACTGAGCCACTCAGAGGCCCCACATATGTTTGTGCTTTGGGGGATTTAACCATTTCAGAAGGGATACATCATTATAAGAGCAGAGCTGTGAACAATTCAGTGCTTTAAAAACACATCATGAATCTGGTATAGATGTTTTTTAGGACTGTGCGCAGGGTGGGAGGCCACCGCCCTCTGGGAGTACCATTGGGAGTAAGCTTAAGTACCTTTATTGCCAGTAAACAGGGTCAGATCACAGGGGGTTAAGGGTCTTGCAATTACAAGATGGCATCCTGGGTATTGAACCCACCGCCCTGTGATGAATAACCCAGCATGCTAACCACTGAGCCACCCCAACTAATAGAGTTCTGTAATAGCTAAAAGTTTGGGAGAAGGACCACGCCCCAACTCCTCCTCTTCATTAGTACTCGCTATATAGCTGCTCCTCTCCCCTTTCCTTCTCATGACGAAAAGTCGTGACCCCTCCGCCGCCCCTGCTCCTACCAATGGTCCAATTTGATGCATCCTCTGCCCAGCAAAGGGGGGCCTGGCTTCGGGTGCCATCAGCTCGAAGCCCCCCAGAACTCCAGCCCAAATTTCTCGAGTTCTTCAAGGGTTTAGTAAAGGCAAGGGTTCTATATGGTTCCTTGTCTGGTTAAATGGTTCTCCACAGAATCAATAAACTATTGTTTTGACTTTACTTTGTAATGAATCAAACTTTTATGCTGAGCTTCTGTTGGGAAGCAGAATGAACCAGTACCAGCTGCAGAAAACATCCCCCAAATTCAATCAGTTTTAAACACAAACAGCTTCTTGGAGGCTTTCAGATGCACCACAGGAGCCCAGGTCACGATTCTGCCTTCTCTGACAATAAACAAATACAGGCCAAATGTTCACAGAAGCTGCAAGGAAGAGAATCTCCCTCTTCAGCTCAAGGTAGGTGAGGTAAAATCCCGTAAAAACGTACCCAATTCTTATTCTTTCTCTAACATGGGCTTTTTTTTTGAGTTATCTTTGGCTGTGCATGAGTGAGATCTCATATTTATACTTCTTTGGAATCAGATACATCCGCGGTCTCTGCATAAACACTCACCAGCTTTGTGTATTTGAATCTGGACCCTGTTTGGACCCTAGCGTTGTACCGATCTGGGGTTTCTATGCCTCAATAAGTCCATAAAGCTGAGTATCTGTCCATGCTGAGCTGATCGGGTTTCTGTATGTTGTGGATACTACAGCTACACAGTGTACACTTCAGGTGCATTAAGGTAGGGCAAGCCAATTTCATTTAGATAAGATATCGAAATCCAAAATATCCAAGATATTTGTGTAGGATAAGAGCTTTGAAAATAGTTAAGCTAAATAGTTAACACATTTCCGCAAAACATGTAACCTGCACAGCCAGTGATGTCACTTCCTCTGGTGGGAAACATTTGGAAGGCAGGAAGATATGTAAAATGTTAATAATAAAAGGATAAATAAACAGTATCTTAATTACTGGTCAAATCAGTTTTGAAATTGTGAAATTGACTGATTGTCCAATTACATTTGTCAAAATCCACAATGTGTTGAAAATTAAAATCACAATGGAGAAAAATGTCAACAGAGTCGACTGATGAGTCCGATTTTTCCATCCTTGAGATGTACCAACAATCCTAGAACAGGTCACATGACTGACCTGTTGATACGTTGTCAGTGTTTGTGTCTCTGCAAAGCTAAAGATTAGAAGCTCATTCCCATTTCCCATCCTAACCTCTCTCCTCAATCCCATCCTCCAGTCCACTCCAGCTTTTTTACTCTATAACCTGCAGCAGGAACTCACAGCACGTCCTTGCTGAACGTCCACGCGAAGAAAAAGACGACACAAGTCTTATTGACCACTATTTTAGTGAGTGATGCAAAACACAAGTAAAAAAGCAAAGTACCAAAAGATTCCTGCTGTCCGAATCTGCTTCCAACGTTGACCAGTCCATGATTCCCTACAAACCATCACTTAGCAAAAAAACAAACGAGCATTACCGTAATAACTTAGGAGTGGAATATGCTGAAAAAAACAACAAAAAAAAACAAGAAGAAAGGATTACACATTATGTCAAATTGTGATGTGATTTATATACAACAGGTTCAGAGAAAAAAACAAACAAACAAACAAACACTTCTGGCGTATTTTTAGTCCTTGGCCAGAGCGCGTTTTTGTTGGCAAATAAACAGCTACTCATAATCGTCTCTTGCGGTTATTCTTGGTCAGTGCTCCGTTACGGTGTAGCGGTACGAGTATTAGTACCAAAGCATCGCAGTACGGACGTCACAACCCTGGAAATATTGGTGTAAAAATTTTAACAAGCGCAAGTTCCACCTGCAAACCTTAAGCTGTAATTCGTTAGTGAAGGAAAGTTTGGATTTGCATGGTATTGTGGGAATTGTAGTGAATTTAATAGTGTTGATATGGTTATGGTAGTTTAGTTGACTCTCCCGCCCCCTCCTTTTTACTCCTTTTTTTAGCGACATTCCCAAACGACAGACCTTTTCCCATTTCCTAACATCATGGCGGATCAGATGAGGACGGTGTTTCAACTATATCTACTAGGCTGTGTCAACCATATCAGAGAGTCTGTGGGTGTGTGTGAGGAAACGCTGCAACACTGAGCATGCTAACGTTTACACACTACAGGCTGCCCTGGCTACCTCAAGAGGGCGCTATGCAGTGATAGGTGGAACAAGCTTTACCTTGCACGACTGTCTGTCTGAAATAATGAACAGAAATCTAGGCTAGTTTTATCCCTTTCGGGGGGTTGTTGGTTTGGTTTTTCCCATTGTACCGAACTCGTACCAGCCGTTACGTCCCAACCAACCAGGTGTGAACCAAACCATGATATCCCTAGTGTTCTGAAGACATAACGAGACGATATGCTAGGGCTTATAAAGATCTGAGCATCTAAATGTAATCTAAATGTAATCTACTGAACGTCCCAAGTGTGGAAGTAACTTCCCTTAGAAACGTACCGCTCCAGCACCGAGCTTCTAGCTTAAAACACAATCCTCAACCTGACAGCTAAGAAAACGCAAAAGAAAAGATCTCTTATCTGGTATCAAGTCAAAAAAAGAAAGAGATACATATATTTATACATAACGTATGTATAAAAGTATGTGAAAAATAGGTAATCGTACACCTTTAACAATTGTGGATTGTGCAAAGTAAGGTGTGAGATGTATTTTTGCATTGATAGTCCAAGGAACCTGTGCATGGTCACCTTTCCAGGTCTGACCAGTTTTTCGAAACCCCCTTTCCCACTCAAAACCTGGGACATTAGTGGGATCTCTTCACTGGTAATGGTTTGATAGTCTTTAAATGGTATTTACATGAATTGCCCAAGTCTCAATAAACAAGAAGTGACGTCTTTAGCATGAAGGGCCTCTTCATGAAATGTGCTAAATGGTCTCCCGGGTTTCCCGGCAGTGATCTGGACGTCAGTGTTTTTCCCCGGTAATGTATTGGCTTCTGTTCAAACATGAGCCTCCTGGTAACTTCCCAGGAATTGTACTGGTAAATTGCTGAGCCAACTTTGTACCGGCATTGCACTCACACTTCACCCCTTCCTGTGGAATTACCACTACTATTTCTGGGCAAAAGTGCAGGTGCAAGTGTGGATGGAGCCCCAGCTCCCATTTCTCCAATTTCTCTAACAGACAGTGTCTCTTCAAAACTCCAATACAGAATGCTCACCCAAGACCTTTCACAGAGAGCACTATTGCACAAGCGAATGACTAATGCTGTGTTTACACCGCAGACCAGGGTTCCTCAGTTCTGCTCATGAAGGTCTGGTGTCCGGCACAGGTTGGTGATTTTGGATGCTCAAGCACAGCCACTGACAGTTCATCAATGGGTAGATCCAGGAGTACTTGAGCAGGAATACCGCCAAAGTGGGCTAGACACTGGCCTTCCGTGATCGGAACTGATGAAGATGATGGATGATGGAAAACTGGATATTCCATGTTTTTTAGTGCAGCAGTACTGCACCAGTCGGCAGAACGTCCCTTCGACTTCTTTCTGACTTCCGCAGTCACCCACAGCAGTACTCTTAACACACTTAACTCTGCTACAAAGGATTGTTTGAGTGATGCCATAGAAAAACCTCTGCATCCATTTCTTCAGAATACTTTAAAAATGAATCAGTTTCTAATGTAATTACTGAACGTCCCAAGTGTGGAAGCAACTTGCCTTAGAAACTTCTAGCTTAAACCACAATCCTCAACCTGCGGCTAAGAAAACATAAAAGAAAAGATCTCTTATCTGATATCAAATGAAAAAAAGAAAGAGATACATATATTTATACATAACGTATGTATAAAAGTATGTGAAAAATAGGTAATCGTACACCTTGTGCAATTTGTGCAAATTAAGGTGTGAGATGTATTTTTGCATTGATAGTCCAAGGAACCTGTGCATGGTCACCTTTCCAGGTCTTCACACACACATCTTTTACAAAATGTTTTTTTTTTTTTTTTATGGAACCAAAAATGGTTCTTCTATGGTATCGCCTAAAAGAACCCTATGTAGCACCTTTATTTTCAAGAGTGTGGGATAAAGTTGAAGTTGGAACTTGCAGCTGAACTTCCAGGCTGATTTTCCCTGAAACATCTGGGTATGTTCAAAATACTACCATGGATAGTTGATATCATCATCACCAATGGCTACATTTATGCTGCAGCATGGCAGCCATGTATGTTCCCTTTGCTATGAGGCACCTAATGCCGTTGATCGGCTTGTAAACACAGCATTTTAAAAAGCGGATGTTTTCATTTGGTCAGATTACTCTAGATTCTGCTTTGCAATTATGTTACGAAGGTAACTTATGTCCGAAAATAATAAAGTACAACACTCCGACATCGCCTACTACGTTTACCTCATTGCACACTGGCGTAGGCCATCCCTATCGATTGATCACCAAACGTCCTAAAATGCACAGTTTGGTGCATATGTTGGTAAATTCAGAAGAAAGGAAATGTGCGTATATTGCAACTCTGCCCACTCAATACATATCTCACATGGGCCTTTCTTTGTAGTCCCATCTCAGGCTTTTTTGGTCAAATTCTGAAGCTCAAGGAAATCTGCATTTGTAGACTTCCATGGATCAGTGTACTTCCCTGCAACCACCGTTATCTCAAGATTTCTCAATGTTCTCAATGTCCTCAATGAGTTCATTTCCAAGCAAGTGGCTTCAAACCGATGTCCATGTGGTCGCTGCGGGAGAGCGGTAGTGATCCGTTTGTGAGAGTGCGCTGTTAAGCTGGAAGCTGTGAAGGTTTGACTGGTTTGTTCAGTGTCGTCTGTCATGTTGCTGAGGGTAGTGCCTGTGGTTTTAGAGCTGTACTCCATTTCCTTGAGTTTTTCAAGAGAGCGGACGCTTTGTTCCCTCCGGTGGGTCCAGGCAATGAAGAGTTTTATTTGACTGTCAAAGGCCACACAGTTAGAGAACCTTGTGGTTCTGCAAACAAGAGAACGAAGATACGGGAAACTGAGTCTCTTGCTAACTTCCTGCCCTCAGGTATCTGCTTTCCTGAGCTTCTCGGACAGGTTTTCATCGTTCCCTTCGTTCCTCTCGTTCTTCAATCAGAGCCTCGGCCCTAGAGAGAGGGGCGCGGGGGTGGGCGGTCAGGGGGTGGAGCTCTGACTGGAGGTGGAGCCTGAGGAGGAGGGGGCAGAGAGCCTGTGGGCGAGGCCGGAGCGAAAAAAAGAGTCGAGGTGGGAGGAGACCAGGCAGGGGGTGGGGAGTATGAGGGAGGAGGGGTGATAGGCGGGGATGGAGTGATGGAAAGAGGAGGAGGAGAGGATGGGGGAGCGCGTGGTGTAGGGGGTAGCTGGCTCTGGGGTGGAGGAGGGCTGCAGCCTTCTTGGGGTGTGTAGATGGGGGTGGAGTGGTTGTAGGTGGGGTAACGAGGCGGGGGGCTGGACTTGATGCGGGTGAAGTTCATACAACGACCCTGGAAGGAGAGAATTAGATGAGGAATCAATAGCACGTCATTACCATAGCAACCACTGATTAAAACTAACATGTTATAGCGCTTTGTTACGTCATTACTGGACAGCAGCTCGGTCCTGGCAGTAAAAATAAAAATAAAAATGTCTCTTCTACATGCAGTTCAGTCATGATCACGCTGACAATTTCAGCAGATACAGCCCACATACAACACAGCGAGCTTTACAAGTGCAGACAGTCCACACTAGGTCCAGGCTGTGGGGTGGAACGGGATGGAGCCGTTACCTCCTGCAGAGGAGGATCATAGCGAGGAAGCTGTAAAAGCCAGACCCAAACATGGTTTTATTGATAGTGAGAGGAAGAGAGGGCTTGCTGTTTTCTCGAAACACTTGAGGAAAATTACAGAGCCCTGCTTCCTCTCAGCTAATGAAGTTTATGGCCAGATTGCATCTCAAGGCCTGTTGAGTTTCATTACTCCACAGCTTCTACTGGAAACTTCTGCAGGAGAGGAACATCCCAACATCTACTCTACTATTCTGTTCCATGGTAGATTCTCTTAACTGGCTTGTTTAGATGCATTAG
The DNA here is from genome assembly GCF_030463535.1 of Salminus brasiliensis. Classification (NCBI taxonomy): domain Eukaryota; kingdom Metazoa; phylum Chordata; class Actinopteri; order Characiformes; family Bryconidae; genus Salminus; species Salminus brasiliensis. Next base: position 41,734,468 of record NC_132883.1, on the reverse strand, counting down.
TGGTGGGTCAAGGAAGGACAGCATGGTACACTATATGGACAAAAGTATAGGGACACCTGTTCATTCGTTGTTTCTTCCGAAAAATCAAGAGTAGTAACCGCCTCTGCTGTGGTGGGAAGAAGGCTTTCTACTAGATTTGAGAGCATTAGTGAGGTCAGGAGGTTGGAGGTTGATCACCACCTCACCTCATCATCTCCAACTCCCCATCTCATCCTAAAAGTACTGGATGGAGCTCCAACCATCATTCCGGAGAACACAGTTCTTCCACTGTTCCACACTTAATGCTGCTGGGGGGCGTTATACCCCTCAGCATGGTGCCAATAGGGTCATGTTTATTAACTGCTCCTATTGGCAGTACTTCTTCTACTACAGGGACTATTTAAGCTGTGTGTATGCATTTGTACATCTGTGTCAGCAATGGGTGCAGCTTAAAGTAGGCGAATGCATTCATTAAAAGGGACGTAGATGGGCAGGAAAAAGGGCAGGAAAAACAAAACATTTTAGGCCAATAATTTTAGCCTTCTTAAAATGATGGCAAAACAATGTGGTCATTTTCTTTGAGGAGAAACCTCACCTCCACTGTGAGCAATTCTCAGTTGCTACATAGTTCCACAATGAACCCTTTCTCACCAAACCACTCTGAATAACTTTGCTCATGTCTTAACCATTTAATTATGCAGAACCTTTAGAGGGTTTTCCCTTTAAAACAACTCAGTGTGGTTGGAAGATGCTAACGAATGGCTATACATGTTCAGTTTTGTGCTAGCAACATTAGCCTCACACCTCCAGCACAAAACTGAAGAAGCAGACTTTACTGACTGGTCAGTAACGTTTGATTTACGGCCAAACCCCCACTTTAAACACTTAGATTATGTTCTAAATCCCAAAACTCAGCTCAGCTAGAAATGCTTATGATGCAGAATGTTAGTCAATAAGGCCTTTCTTCTCGAAAAAGATAAACAGCACCCACTGGACAAGCGATCAGATCATTCTTTCCACACTATGTCCTAGACCTTGATTCTCTTAGCTATTGTTACAGTTAGATCTGGCCTTCAGTGAAGCTGAGGAACCAACAAAGGCTTTCTTTCTTTCTTTTTAGACTCTGTTCTACTTTCCGACTGTTGAGCCAAGCCTTTTCTCACACACACAGACGCACACTCTCTCACGCTCAGTTTCCGTCAATGCTGTTTCTTAAATCTAAATTCCACTGTCCTGCATTTCCACAGTTACATAATACTGAGGCATATGTCCACTGTCCTCCTCCCTCTCACTCTTTTTCCTCTGTGCTTTGCTTATTTCCTCATCTGTGAACCCTGAGGAAACCTTCACCTCTACGCATGTGTTCCCGAATGTCTCTAACCAAACCACGTCAACCGAATGGAGCCACATAGCTATACACATGGCACGGCAGTCAGAATTCCTATTACTGTGAGCAGTTAAATGAATAGAGGGGCCAGTCAGCTCAGCTTTTTAAACAAGATTAGGGATTTATTTATTTTTGTTTTGTAATCGGGACGTCCCGATCGGATCCAGCGACTCGGAAAAAAGGGGCCAATCCAGGCATTTTTAATGGATCAGGCATCACCTTAGGTTTGCTATAGTCCGCTAGGCGCCATTAATAGACATGGTCTTCAGCTGCTGTGGTCGAACTGGTCATTTTTGTCTAAAACTACCCCAGATAGAGTTCATCTGTGACATTATTTCAGTGAGAAAAACCAAACAGAGCTTCCAAAACTAAAGCTAATGTTGGCTTCTAATGCTAACTCTAATTCCACCTTAAATAGTGCCACAGTTACAGGGTGTAGATTTCAACAGCAGAGCGGAACTGCTGCGTTATTTAAGGTGGAGCGGAAAGTTCGGGGAAGAGGAGCATCTACACTTTTTTAAACCACCCAGTTTGGTTGAAGTTGAGCAACGACACACATTTTATTCCATTATCTGCATTTGGGAAGATCTAACATTCCTCCCGTCCCGTCTTTACTCTGGAATTCGGCCTGGTTAGAAACCAAACTATGGTGGAAATGCTCTGTTCTACCAGCGAGAGAACCACGTTCCTTTCTTTGGGTGTAAACCAGCTCTGAATGGTGCATTCAGAACCGAGAAGGAGGCTAATGCTAATGCACCCAGGCTAAGTGATCAGACTGCAGAATTCTGGGAGCAGAATGGTCAGGTAGATATCAGCCAGACTTGGATCTGGGAGAGGGGTGAAAAACCCTGATCAGGACATCCCTATTATATTAAATTTGAAATTGGTAAAGGACCAATAGCACCATGCAAAGGTTTGAGAACCCAGAATTTTAAGCTCTCAGGTAACTTTACCTTTTAACTTTTCATTTTTAACAGTTAGCTACACTGCTAGCAGTGTAAGAAGTCCAAGGAAGGCTGTTTTCAGACTTTTTGGAGCACTGCTATGAGGATTTCTGATTGCATTCAGCGACATGAGTGGTAGTGAGGGCAGGATGTTGGACGATCACCACTCCCTAACTCATCCCAAAAGTACTGGATGGAGCACCAACCATCCATCATTCCAGAGAACACTGTTCTTCCACTGCTCCACAGCTCAATGCTGGGGGGCTTTATACTCCCCACTTTAGCCAACGCCTAGCATTAGGCAGCATGGGGCCAGTAGGGTCATGTTTATCTACTCAAGAGTTCTGGATAGATGGGGTGTCCACAAATATTTGGACATATAGTATAATTTGTCATGAGTCATTCAGTATAGATAAAGACGTTGTGTCAAGCCTCTTATGATAACCTAAACCCATTCACCCCCATGAAACAACTGGAATTTTCCACATGATCCACATGAAGCGCACCATCTGGATTTCTTGAAGATCGTGGGAAGAGGAAAGACTGGTTCTCTCATTCTTTTGTCCTTATTCTTAGTGGTGATATGATACACTTTGCAAGTCATAGATTCAAAGTCAATTAATTTATTAAAAAATACATTTTAAGGAAAGCGTTAGTGTTCTTGTGAACTACATCTTGTGGATTTGCTATTTCTACGCTGAAACTGAACCCTGTTACTTTCAAATGATCTAAGGAACCTTCTTCAGACTGTAAACATGAGATTTCTGAAAGTTTTTTGTAATATTTAAACACGTTTAATGCTTTTTTGTAAGAAGATCATAAAAATATATTAAAAAACAAGAGAACAAATTCACTTTCACAATTTACCATCATTATGGACCATAGGAGCTCAGGGGCCGGAGGAGGGAGGAGGACGGATGAGGACTGAGTCTCTTATGTTTAATCATAGGTTTATTTATCTGCACTATTAACACTTTACTGTACGTCCTGTACATCTGAACTCCTGGACACCACTGACACTTTACTTTAATACCAATATATGTGTCAGGCCCTCGTTGTGTTAGGCCAGACCAAGATGGGATGAACACTCGCAGAGATGGTATCAAAGCAAGCAGATTTATTAACAGAACCAGATAAAGAAACAGGGGCAAGTGAGGCAAGCAATTAAGCAAAAGAGCAGCAAACACGTAATATTGGGCCTGTGGGCAGCAGCTCAGGATCACCCTGGGGGAGGGCGTGTTATTACGTGTTTGCTGCTCTTTTGCCTCACTTGCCCCTCTTTCTTTATCTGGTTCTGTTAATAAATCTGCTTGCTTTGATACCATCTCTGCGAGTGTTCATCCCATCTTGGTCTGGCCTAACACAGCATGACAATGTGCATATATTTATTCAGTATTGTCTTTATAACTGCACTGCCTTTCATCTCTGGCAGATTTTTTACATTTAATCTATTTATTGTTATTATTGTAATTATTGTATGGTATCACTGTGCTGTATCTATCCATCCATCCATCCATTCATCTGTCCATTTAATGTACTCCTACTCCTACTAGTCGACAGCACAGATGGGTGTTATCCAGAGGCTTTATTCTTGTAAATGTAGAAGATTGATCCACTCACTGAATCCAAAATCTGTGTGACTGCAGTTGCTATGCTAACCACGATACACCACCGCTACACACAAAGCACACTAATGTTCAGAAACTGGGTCAGACTGGATGATTTGTTAGATAATCTGAGGAATTTCTCAATACCCATCTAACCAAAGTTATGGTTCCTCAAGACTGCAGACTCTGGGTCTCGGTGTTCAGTGCTCACTCCGGGCTTCAGGAAGGAAAATTTAAGGCAACTGCTCGATTAAAAAGGAGAAAATGGAGAAGGTGGGGGAAGTCAGTGTTACTGACTTGGGGGTGGGTATTATTCTCGTCCACTGAATCATACCACAGCGCTCTGAGTGAGGCCAGACACCCCCCACCGCCCAGGTGCATATTTCAAACTTGGCTGCTTGTAATGGTTTTCCCAGACTGTGCTGAAATGGACTGTTTAAATCTAGAGCGCTGTCCGCATTTGCAGACGTCTAGATGCCAGCTAGCAACACCTATGCCTGACAGCACATCTGTGAGCTCGTTTCGCTGCTCACAGCTGCTTCCCCTCTGCTACATACACATTCCATTGGCTCATACTTTCAAGGGTCACTCCACCAAATGTCTAAATTTTACAATTAAACATGCTACATTTATGAGGAGCAGTGGGATGTTTTGCAGCTACAGCCTCCAGCCTGCAGCCCCCCAAATCATTACAGACCAAGATTATGGTTTTAACCCTCATTGGCGATAAACAGCGGGGAACCCGAAAGGCTTTCTAGAGCTTTAACATTCAGGCAGGCATTAAACAGTGGATATTGTAGTCATACTCCATTGTTAAGTTGTCCTGTTTTTAGACTTTATGAGTTTAAATCATAAAACAGCTCAGAGAAAACAGTCAAATCAGGTTGTGGAAGACGGTCAATCTGTTCATAAACTGGACAAAAGGCCTCACAGGTTAATCACGCTTTGATTTCCAGTAAGTGGGAGCAAGTTTGTGAGAAGAATTACGTAAAATCATTACTCTAGGAATTAGAAAGAGGTTGAAGGCCATGTTCACACCTGGCATTATCAGGAGTGCTGGGTGATCTGATCATAAGTGGCCGGCACAAACTACAGGTGTATATCAGAGATGCATTATTCTTGTAGCGTAAACGGCAAAGCGCCAAGCTCCAAAAATGTGTAATATCCACAAAGCCGCACCATCCACTGTCCAAAAGCTGTGGGCGTGGTGGCATTAATTGGCGCCATGCCCCTCCTCCAGCGGAAATGATGTGAGAAATTCGATCACATGCGGACAGACACAGGGGATGCATGCCAGGTGGCTGGTGTGAACGGCTGTCATCAATCACCCAATACGCATATTAACAACAGGTGTAAACGGCTGTGATCGATTACCCAATACACATATTAACAACAGGTGTGAACAGGGCCATGGCTTCCTCACTTTTGATATCCCACCTCGAAAAACCTGAAACGTGAAACACTGTGGAATGTCGAAAGTCATTCCAGCAGGGGAGATGTAATTGAATGTAAATGTAATTGATTATGTAATTGCACTGTAATTAACAATGTCATTCATTCTGCATAGTTTAGTTAAACACTCGCAATAACTAGAATTCCTAGCGTTAGGGCTACGGTACAATCGGGAGACAGTGGTGGATCGGTGGCCAGAGCGCTGGTTTTTTGTATCACAGGGTTGTGGGTTTCTAGGCCGTAACCCCTTAGCATGGCTGACCCTGCACTCTGACCCTGGCTTTCTAGACTGAAATATGCAGAGAGTAGAACTTGTAATGTTGTACTGTATAATAACAGAAAGTGTGCAGCTCCTATGTTTTATAGCTAAGATCCAAACAAAGAGTCTGGCTGTAATGCCTCATTACAGCGTGTCTGTGTTTTTAAACAAAGCCCAGGGGATGCACTGGGCTATTGCATCCATTAAAACGCTATGAAAGCAAAATTTGGAAATATTGGTAGAGCCGCCTTGCAGCAGAGAACCGGCGCTGGCTGAACCGCATCGAAGCCAAATGTGACTCATAGCTGGGCTCGAGCAAAGAGCAGGACATGAAGTTGAGGACTGGCTCTCTGGAGGGAAGGAGGGTGGGGGAGCTTTTCTGCGCCATTAATGACAACACCCTCAGAGTGTGGCTCAAAGGGCAAGTCTCTGCACAAAGCGCTCCCTAGTGCTTTGCTTCAGCTAGCTGTATCAGAACTTGCGTGTTTGCTGTTTTCATTCGCTGTTTGACTGCGTTGTCAAAGATGGGAAGTATAGACAATAGACTTTACAGTACTTGAACACATTTAATCTGCGATTCTACTTTTGTGGACTATAACTGGGTCACAGCAATGACTGTATACATGGAGAAAACATGGACAGTGTGATGCCCTTTCCTTTACATTCTACAGATATGATATAGAAGTCAAAACTGTCCACCATGTTGTCAAATTTGCATCCACAGTCGGCTCATTAGATATGAGAAATGAGACATTACAGTGCTGGAGCTCAGCTCTGTTCGCCGCTGAAACGAACCAAAGCTACTACGGTCCAGTATAACCCCCCGGCTGCTGAGTCAGAACGCACTGGCTATGATAAAGAAGAAAAAATGATGTTTTAAACCGAATTTGGTGGTGCTGGCAGAGACCAAGTACAAATACTAGTGAGTCCATCACATCTAACTACATAGACGTTAGCTGGCCTGGCTGGCTAATTATATCACATTGGTCATTTCATGCTAAAATCAAACTTACCACCACATGACTGCCAAAACCTTATAGTTATAAATATGACAAATAACAGAGTGATTAACTAGCTAGCTGCCTGACAACTCAACTAGACGTCAGGTCCTGCAGACAGGTCATTAAAAGTGCCATATTTGTGTTGAATTTGGAGAATAGCTCATATATATGAGTTGGCTCATATAACCTAAATAATAATGACTTACCAAACAAACCGTGTAATTACATTTAAATAGTGTAGAAAAATGTATCTTTTACATTACAAAAAAACTAAAATATGACAGCTCCCCAAAGAACCATGTCTTTATTATGGCTATCATTGGCGTAGGGAAGCAGTAAATGCATTTCCACGCTGCAGTTTGTTTGCCTGGACTGGGAGAAATGGCATGCAACAGGTGGCTTTCTCATTTTCTCAGTCTTTTGGGCATTGTTTTTTTAACCAAGGGTCGAGGAAGGTTGAAGAACGAGGGAGGGAGAATAAGTGCAGGTCTTTGAGGACATGCTGAGGAGCTGGCCCATGTGATTCTATGCACTAATATTCGTGGATAGTCTGTTGATCATGTTCACATAGATTATTATAGGTCAAGTTATGTATGGTTATTTATGGTTATTTAACATACACCTCTTTTATACAAATGGTTGTTTATGAAACCAAAAAATTGCATCACTCGAAGAACTCAATAGTGAGGATTTTGAAAAGGTAAGACATCTTACGATCAGTATTACACAAAGTACTCATGTTGTCCCTAATGTCATTGCAAGGACCCTAAACATGCAGTCATTAACCATTAATTATGTGCTTTTCAAAGGCCAATATCTCATATATAAGGCTAATATCTCAACATATCAAACCCCTCACTGTTATCTGTATCGGAGCAGCAAAACTCTTTACTGTATACCGTATACACTGGATCTGCCCTGTGCATACATAATTCCTCAGATGTGTCTTCTCTGCATCTATGCTAAACAGGCTGTGTTTGTTCCTGTGTCAGGGGGAACCTGCTTTTAATTTCCTTTCTGGCTGCGCCATGTAGCTGTATTCCTCAACTCTCATCCGGCCTGGCAAAGAGGTCTTCACGGTCTTGACTGACAGGTTTAAAGGGAGGCTTAGCAGTCTGTCATGTTGGATTGGAAGAAAAAGAAGGAACAATTACAGCAATAGACTTTTAGGAGCTTGTGAACTTTCTGTAGAGAGAGTTTGCACAGCTGATGGTGCTCTGTTGGTCAGAGATTGTGAATGTTTAACATTTGGCTGTAGCTATAATAGGTATAATATCTGGATTGATATACTTTTATGTTTGAGCTAATCAGAGAGAATGCTGATATTTCTGAAATCATGTCCATAAATTAGGTCCAAGCTATTAAAACCTTGTCAGTATATGGCTTTCTTGCTGTCAGGCTCAAATCTGCTGTTTTCTCATAGTTTGTTTGGCTTCTCACCTTGTCTCCTGGTTGAGGTCTCATGATGGACACTCTGTCATAGCCCTTTTTCAGTAGCACCCAGAGAGCATCCAGTTTACCCTGAAAAACAACAACAACAACAAAACAGCATACATTATCAGATTGTAATTAAACTGTTCATGATGAACTGACCAACAGAAATGCACAGCAGGATGCTGCCGCCACCATGCTTCACTGTAGGTTTTCTCCAGGAGATAATGCTTAGAATTGAGGCCAAAACGTTCAATTTCCGTTTCATCAGACCAGAGAATCTTGTTTCTCTCAGCCAGAGTGACCATTGGGTTCTTGGTCAGCTCTCTTACCAAGACCCTGCTCCCCTGATTGGTTAGTTTGGTGGGGTGGCCAGCTCCGTGTTCCAGATTGTTCCATTTAAGAACTGTGCTCTTGGAAACTTTCAGTGAAGCCTTTTCCAGATATATTTCTCCACACAATCCTCTCTTTGAGCTTTGCTCAATGACTGTGTATAGACAGATGTGTGTCTTTCCAAATCATGTCCAATCAGCTGAATTTACCATAGGTGGACTCCAATCGAGGTATAGAAGTATCTCAAAGATGAGCAAGAGAAATGGGAGGCCCCCAGATCTAAATTTCAACAGTCTTAGCTAAGGGTCCGAATACTTTTGTCAATGTGCAATTTTAGCAATAGTAATTAAGGGGCAAGGTGGGCAAACTGATGGAATAAAACTTGACCTGAAGGCCTCAAATGAGGTCTTATAAGTCAATTGTGTGACAATGCTACCTGATGCTCATAAGCTTCCATTACGTTTTTAGCTGCATTAGCCTTGTAGCTCAAGTTCTCCAGTTCTAAACGAAAGAAGCTGACTGCAGACACTGAACATGTCGTAGCTTCTTGAGTGCATTTTGGGGTGAGGAGAAAACGGTTTATACTTCTTGATTTCTTTTTTTGGCTGATTTAGCACTTCAACCATTGCCACTGAAAAAGAAAACAATTGTTAAAAGAAGATTTAGCGTAAATTGGGCACTTCTCTGAGGGGCCAACATTCATCTTTGGTTAGTCATTCTGCAGCTATGCTAACCTATGACCTTCCCTTGAGCAAACTGGCAGCGACTCCGAGCCGCATTTGGACTCAATCAAGGCTTGGCTATCAGGTTGGTGATCGTTAGCATGTAGGCTTCATTGTGTTCTGCTTTTACGCAGAGTTACAAGCCAGTTTATTAGCGAACACTACGAACTGGCACGCAATTCCAGCCTACTATAGAGTGTTTTAATACGCCAGCCATACGTGAACATTACAGCAAGAGCTGCCAAACTGTTGGACTGATGGTAAGAGGTCTTGAAAAGTTAACTACGTTTACAGAAGAACAATGTGTAGAGACAGTGTGTAGAGAAATGCATGATGGTTTACCTGATCTACCTGCATGACCAACCTGGCCAAGCTTGACTAACCACTATGACCAAGTTGCTTGACCAGCGTGGTCATGACCAACATGACAAGCTTGACCAAACTGGTGGTAGATCACCTAGATAACATGTTGGGGGTAGCCCAACTGGGTATCAAAAAAGTTTTGTCCATGGGGTCCATGTTGGCCCCACATATGGATGCCCACCAGGATCAATAATGGGACCAGCAGAGGTTACACAGGGGCCCTATCTGGGTTGTACACTGCACATGTAACAATAGGGCCCATTTGGAAAGCCCAACTGTGTCCCAGTAACAACACACGTACAAACCCCCATTTAAAGCTAACTGGAACCCACCTAGCTCACATTTCACCCATGTGAGCCCCACATTAGCATGTTGGCTGGACAGCTAGTCCATCAAGCTTAAAAGAAAACCTACACTATGCTGGTCAAGAGCTGGTCTACCCTAGCTGGTCATCAGCTGAACTGTTCAGCCGGCACGTTAGCCTCATAGCCCTAGTGCAAAACCAAAAGAACTACTGGGACACCAAACATTGAAGCGTTGGCTCTGCTCTGAGCTCGGAACAACATGTATCTGCTCTCTTTTACAGACCCCCACCAGCTGGCAGCATGCATATGCAGCTCCATACCCAGGGCTACCTCTTTGCTTGGTTCTCCAATGCCACATGTTCAGCTTAGGTTGTGAGACAGAAAGCTGTAGCAACTGAATCGGCTATGATGAAGTGCTTGGTTAGGGAAAACACTCAGTACATATGGCCTTCAGCTGAGCTGGTTACCAGCAGACCCATGTCTTTATACAATTACTAGTAGGCACCTCATATGGGCTGACCACAGTCTGTCCATAGTGGCCTGCCCACATACTTCAACTCCACTAAATCAAACATCTGATCCATAATATTTACGCTAGTTGCCATGACCTGTGAGCAGACTGTGCATGATGTGTTGACACATGGCTCAAACACTTACAGGGCCAAGGATAGAACAAAGGCCAAATGCTGGATAATGTGTGTTGTGGAAATCTAGAAATCCAAACACCATCATGCGGCTCGAGTGAAATCTACAGTTTCCCCCATAGAAACTGCAGTAGATTTACTGAACGATCCATTAATGTCATTTTCAGCACAAATCGTATCTTTAATTTTGCTGTTTCTGTTGCTTTGCCTCAAATTAACCAGTTGCCGGAACTCGAAATGCAAATAACTGAAGCAGCAGAAGACTGGCCTTCTCAGCTACATGATGGAGGGAGTGATCTTTAAAGCAGAATTACGCAATGATTGGCATTTCCTGCTCCTGGGCTCCCCCTATAGTCGCAAAGTGGAATTCCTGCTTAGAGCCACATTAAAGGACACGCTTTTCACTTGCATTTTACAAGTGAAGAGATGCAGAACTGTCCCTGAAAGTGAAGGGAGCTTGTGGACTGAGACAGTAGAGTAGTTTTACATGATTTTGCACTAATTTGACTCGGGTTCTGTAGCGTTACTCGCAAGTGGTGTCCTGCCCACTTCACCAAAGTTATACCAAAGTTTGCAGCATCTCGTATAATATATATATATATATATATATATATATATATATATATTAAAGGTCCAGTAGAAGTGCTCAAAAATGACCATACTATATATATTATAGTCATTTTGGAGAATTTCTATTGGTCCATTCATTATGAAATACCGATTCAATGTAAAGAAAATTATTCAAAATATGTTTTTAGCAGCAACAGTTAACCTAAATAACTAAAAATCAGTCAAGACTTAATTAGCACTGAAGGTCTGAGGAGATTGTAGCAGTAGCATATGCTATTATCAATAAAAATGGTAAGCGGAGTGCCTTTTCTAGCTTAAATGTTGTTCTACCGAGGACTGCTTGTCACTGTCTTTCTTAATACACTACATGGACAAAAGTATTGGGACACCTGCTCGGAAATCAATGATATTATAAAAGAGTTTATCCTTTTGTCTCTACTGTCCAGGGGAGAAAGCCTTCTGCTATAATTTGAAGGAGAGTTGCTGTAAGGATTGATAGAATTCAACAAGAGCATTAGTGAGGTCAGGATGTTGAATAATGATCACCACCCCACTTCACCAACCATCATTCCAGAGAACGCAATTGCACTGCTCCACAGCTCAACACCCCTTTAGCTCATGCCTGACATTGGGCCAGTAGGTTCACGTTTATCTGCTCCATAGAGTCCTGTTCATCTCCAGTACTTCTCTAGCTTATCTAGTACAGGGACAAGACAAGTGGTGTAGCAGTGTGTGTGTCAGCAATGGGTGCAACTGGGTGTCCACAAACATTTGGACATGTAGTGTAAGCAAGTCATCCCACCTTAACCTAATGATCTTAACTTTATTATCTCACTTATACACCTCACTAAGTTATGATTGTTGCTTAATTATCACCACTTAATTACATACCCCTGCCTTACGAAACTAGGCCTTAATTAAGTTTCCCTCTAAACCCACCCAAACTAGGCCTTAATTAAGTTACCCTCTTAACCCACCCAAATTAGGCCTAAATTAAGTTACTCTCTAAACCCACCCAAACTAGGCCTTAATTAAGTTTCCCTCTAAACCCTCCCAAACTAGGCCTTAATTAAGTTTCCCTCTAAACCCACCCAAACTAGTCCTTAATTAAGTTTCCCTCTAAACCCTCCCAAACTAGGCCTTAATTAAGTTTCCCTCTAAACCCTCCCAAACTAGGCCTTAATTAAGTTACTCTCTAAACCCACCCAAACTAGTCCTTAATTAAGTTTCCCTCTAAACCCTCCCAAACTAGGCCTTAATTAAGTTACCCTCTAAACCCTCCCAAACTAGGCCTTAATTAAGTTACTCTCTAAACCCACCCAAACTAGGCCTTAATTAAGTTACTCTCTAAACCCACCCAAACTAGGCCTTAATTAAGTTTCCCTCTAAACCCACCCAAACTAGGCCTTAATTAAGTTACTCTCTAAACCCAACCAAACTAGGCCTTAACTTAATTATCAGTCAGCAAGTCTGAGATACTCAGATGTATCACAAGCAGTAGCATGGCGCTAACTTTGAGGTAGTTCCCATTACTTGTTAGCTACGTTAGCCTCATAGCTGCAGTTCATATGGAAAGAATTAAATGTCAGACACCAATCATGTCTTCTTGGCTCATCGTCTTTACTTTGAGTAATGGGAAAACTGTGTTAATGGGATTTTTGGTTGAACTTTTATGGAAAGGAGCATTTCCAATGACCCATGAATTCCTGGCTAGAGTAAAAAGGGGGCTATGAGCTACCACCATTACCTTAATTGGTGAGTACCACTTGCGAGGGCCAGGGGGTTTGCGCATGCCGTTGTTGAGGATCCTGGATGGTGCAGCTTCGAACTCTTGCTCTGGCATCTTTACCCTGGCGTTCTTCGCTTTCTCCAGCTTGGCACCCTCTTCGGTCGACCCCTTCTCACCCCAGCGCACCTGGAGTTAGGGACCAAGACGGAGATGAAGCACACTCTTTATATGTACCCACACACACACTGCTGGTCTGCCTGACCTACCTGGGTTAAAGCTTTTACTCGCCAGTTTACTTGTCAGTTTCTGGAACAATCAACTCCTAGATGACTGTGCTTCCTGAGAAGAGCTTCTTTTGTTAAAGACTAGAAATGCCGTAGAAATGCTGAGAAATGTAATGTAACTACGAAGATTCCAGAGAATCAGCGCAGCACTCGGTGTAGACGTGGTTGTTTGCCATCATTGTAAACAATGGATATTCTTGCCACACAAAGCCTGTTTTTATGGGCTGCAGCTCCATACTGAGGACAGGTTTATTGAGATACAGGCTCCGTACGGTGTTGTAAATTGTAGATTTACTGACAGTATTGTAGTAGCCTAAGTGCTGGTGCTATTCTAGCTTTATGCTTCCCTCTTTATAACAGAGCTGATGCAAAAGTGTCTCTTGTGTCTCTGTGTTGGCTAGTTGTTCTCCATTAAGTAGATGGACATATGGATTACAGTACTGCTCCAGTAAAAAAGCTGTTATGAGCTAAATGTCATTTAGGAGATATTACTGATATCACACATTAGATACATTAGATAAAACTAGTACATTAGATAAAACATAATCTGCTTGCCTATGGATTCCATATAGGCATCAATTAAGACAGCTACATCAGCCTAAAGAAGCTCCAAACATACATGGACAAAAAGTATTGGGACACCCATAGGCATTAATATGGAGTCTGCCCCCCTTTGCCCTAAGCTCTAACAGCATTATTGCACTCTGCTCTGAGCTCAGCACTCGGCCCTGACCCCACTCTGTAACTTTACGTAGTCTGACAGACACTCAGTGGCTGAGCTGCTCTCTGTGGTTCCTCCTAAACGCTTCCACTGTTCAATAATAACACCACTCACAGCTGATCAATGGGGGTGTCTCCTATTACATCCAGAACCAGACTGCATGGCTAGGTGCTTGATTTTGTACACCTGTAGCAATGGAACTTAATAAAACACCTGAATTCAGTGACTAAGAGGTGTGTCCCAATACTTTTGTCCATATATTGTAAATTTAGTGCCTCCCACATTACAAATTACATTCATAGCAATAACATGTCTTAGACACTTACCTCCATCCTTTTGATCCCTCCAACCCCTCGTCCTCCGTAGTAGGAAGCATCTACTGTTGGCCACTTTTTCTTCGGAGCGCCATCCTCCTCCTCATCCTTAGAAAGTAATGAATAAAACAGAGCAGAACAGTCAGAAACACAAGCCGCTCATTGTTCGAAAGTCCATTCAAAGACAGTGAAGCTTCTCTTCTATCAGTTAGGGTTTTGGGTGGTGCTCAGAGCACGTTTTTGGCCTAATAGTCCAGATGGTCCAGTGCATTGCCAAAATGAGGTGTGACTCTTTCAACTTGACATTTTCATTTCTTGACCCTTTCCAGAAGCCTGAGCCACACTGCCTGCTGCTCCCCCTCCCCCGATCCAGTAAACTCAATTTCGACACGACTCGCCCAAGTCATGACTTCATTTTTTCCAGCGCTAGACTTTAACAGGCTTCGTTCCTCCAGCCATCCTTCAGATGAAATTTCAGCGTTTCTTCGTTTCAACACTCTCCCCTTGACCCAACGGCTCCACCTGACCACCCAACTACAAGTCTCAAACCAGCTAACTATAATGGAAAGTCCACACCAGTTAGGAACCAGTCCAAACATTTGATGTCCACAGTTCACTTCATTCATTTTGCATTGGAGCTGCCAAGCTAATGTGGCTAATGGGTATCTTACCAGCTGCACCCAATGCTGGCACAGGCATGAAAAGGCACATATACAGCTTGTCTAGTCCCTGTAGAGAAGTACTGCCAATAGAATAGGACTCTCTGGAGCAGATGAATAAACATGAACCTATTGGCACCATGCTGCCTGATGCCAGGCGTTTGCTAGAGGCGGGGTATAAAGCTCCCCAGCAGCATTGAGCTGTGGAGTAGTGGGAGAGCTGGGTTCTCTGGAATGATGGTTGGTGCTCCTTCCAAAACTTTTGGGATGAGTTGGGGATGAGACGGGGTTGTGATCATCCAACGTCCTGACCTCACTAATGCTAATGAAAGATTGTAATGGGTTCTGGGGGGTTTTATTGGCTAGAACTGGGCTCCCTAACGCTTATAATATCCATGGGGTGCTAAATGTATGCCTAGGGTTAAGTTCCTCAGCTCTAATCAGCGTTTAAGAAGCTAGGTTCTGTTTTACTGTAGAATAAGAGCCTTCTTTTCTGCCCATGCCGTGTATTTCTGAATGTCCAGAACCTGGTTTTACTCACATTTCTTTACTCAGAATAAGAAGAAGTGTGACATTATTTTCATGACTTTTCCAGGCCTTAGGCCACTGTCCAAGCTTACGATCCACAGCAGGTTTGCAGCAATAACGGCCGACGGCTAATCTAACGATGAGGTGGATAACTGAGTGAGTGATGCAGTGATTGTTCCTCTGTAATTCCAGGCTAATCATTTCATCTCTCTCCAGAGAGGATTACAAATCAAAATGTGTCATTAAATGTCATTTATTTCTAATGAGCAAAATTCTTTTAGCACAGAGGTCCTGCCGCGGGACCCTGTCACAGCAAATGATACCCTGGTCTATGCAGCAGATCGAAATGATCACTGAGGAGTTTTTTTCCATCCATCTCTCTTTTTTTTTGGTAACTTTGGAAACATGCTTAAACAGCCTGGAGAAAAATAGCTACGTGTTGTAAAGCGTGCTGCTTGGGCGAGGAGGTAGAGTTGGTTTATCGGTAAGTGTTTAAAGTGTGTTTTTTTTACCACCCTATTTCAGTCCTGGCCAATTCCACCTACCATCATGTGATGCTTACCAGAGCTGCAAGGCTGAAGGTTAGCATGTGCTTCTTCTCATGGAGTCTCATGAAAAGCTACCATATCTTGTTTAAACTGCTGCTAATGCAGAATCACTGGACAGCTCAACACGCTTGGAGGAGAACATTAACGGTCAATTCTGTTACTCTGTTGCTTTGCTGTGAAATTTACAAGGCACGATTACGCAGCAAGTTATTTTTCCCCCTCGATACAATCCAGGTTTCCTAATCCTGAGTGATCAGTGATCAGCCCATACCAAACTGATAATCCAGCTGTTCAGATCAGATGCGATGTTCTACTGATTAATCCGTTCAATAAATCCCTTTATTTTAGTATCAGTTTCTATAATCAGACATTCATTAAAATGACTGTTTTATAGTGTTTAATATCTTATAATCCAGTCGGAGTCTCCACCCTGACCAATCAGCTCCCAGCTCCTTTACAACACTGCAGTCTAATCACTTCCTGTGTGAAGGTGTGTAGTGGTAAACACTCTGGACTGGTATCTGTGGTTGTTGGTCTACTGGTGTGTAATAGCTGGTTTATAGTGGGTGAATGTGCTGTGTGTGTGATTATGGTTTTTATAGCATGTGTGTGTGTGTATTAGCATTAGCGTTAGCCTCCACTCGGTTCTGAATGGGCTCTTCAGTGCTGGTTTAAACACAGAGAAAGGCGAGCGAGCGAGCGGTTCTGCGGTTCTCCCGCTGGTAAAACAGAGCGTTTCAGTGAGAGTTTTATAAAAGGTCAGATATTATGGTCTGTTTTTTCAGGTTTTTCTGAGAACGTCCACACTCCTGCTGCAGCAGCCGGCTGGGCTATATTGTGCATTGATGGCTCCTGGAGGCCAGCAGATGGTGCTCGGAAACACTGTAGTAAAAACAAAGACTCAGAACTGGATTAGGATTAAAATAGCCAATATCCAATCCATTCAAACATGCCTGGATTAGCCCCGATCCCGATCCACTGGATCATTCTTGCCACCCCTAGGCACAGTGTCTACTCTTCACTCAGTGAAACCACTGAAATGTGATCAAATAGAACTTAATCTTAACTGGGCGGAGGGGCAATTTTAGCGAAACCTTTCCAAATGTCTGAAAGCTTTTCTGTTTCACCTCCAGATGCAAAGCAGTTCAGTTGGAGGTGCTGGAGGTAATGGTGAGGACTGAGCAGAGCTGAAAGCAGCATTATGCAAGAACAACAGGGCCATGGATTCCAGGAGCACTCAGTAGTATTCTACAGGTTTTCTGCCATTATTCTGACCCAACCTGGACCAAGACCAGCACTACAGTTCCAGCCTAGTTCTCCCAATAAAAAGTAAACACTGTCACATATATTCTGATTGACTGATCACGGCAAGTAAGGCAAGTGTTTTTGGGTTTAATAATTAGGATGTTGTTTTTATGTCCAATTAATTTGAACCATCTCTCTCTCACTCCCTCTCTCTCTCTCTCTCTCTCTCTCTCTCTCTCAGTATTAGCTTATGTGGAAAATATTTGCATTCTCTGGTTGTGTGGGCATGCAAAGGCAAAGCCCCTTTTTTTTACCACAGCATCTCCACATCTGGTCCAAGTTGTAAGTTTCAGAGCTTGCGTCATGACTTTATTTACTGGCAAGAGACTCAATCTGACAGTATCAAATACTACTCTCTTAAAAATCTCTTAAATGAGACAGTGGCTCTATAAACAACCGCGACCATTAAAATAACTATTTAGACGCCTAAATGGTTCTCTGCCTGGTTGAAGGGATCTTTACATTGATGGAAAACTTTTTTTTTTGCGGATGGTTCTTAAAATATACCTACCCTCAATCTCTGTGGATCACCCCCCCCCTCTCAGCACATTTGAAACATGCGCTTCAGGGGGTGGATAACAAGTGTGTGGAGGCGGGGCTTAGTGAGGCCATCAATGGGAGAGTCAGCATTGAGGAGGTTGCCACCCTCCGCAATGTAACAGAGGAGAAATTGAGCTGAACTGAGGTGGAATTTTTATGATCATGAACGAGTCCAACTACACTTTTTCAGTAATATACAGTATCTTTTTAACTTGGTGTCTTGTTTCTTTGGAATAGGGATCTACAGAGGCTCTAGTATAGAGGCTCTAGTATGATGACCCCAGAACCGCAGCGGCTAACTGGCATCTGAAGTTTTGCATCAGTTTGTGGATGTCGTCATTTTTAGATAAGGAACTCTAGGTCATTTCTTATAATTACAAGTATTAGAAGATACCCATGATCTACCCCAAAAATGCATGAGCATGTCATTTGTCATGATAACCTACCGTCGTGTTGTTTCCTTGTGGCTGCAGTTTCCTTAACCGCTTAAGCCCTATGTTAATAATTCAGCTATTAATCGTGGAGTGTGGAGTCCCACAGGGTTCTATCTTAGGGTTAATAAAATTACAACAGCAATGAAGTGTGGGCTTACATACAGAGATGTGGGCCGTGTATGTGGGCCGTGTATAGACCCTGTGATGACATTTTAGGATTGTTGAAGGTTGTAGTCTGTACTGTTGGACTGAATTTGCTAGGACAGTCTGATGTCTGAAATGGCTGATTTCTAAGTGATCCGAGATCTTTTCAAATCGATTCCCAGACTCATCTGGTAATAACACTCACATTACCAGGCTCCTTCAAAATCCCCCTAAAATGATATTCAATTCATCTGCAGCTGATGTGTTGGACCTGGTTCTAATCTAATGTTGTTGAGTGATGACTGAACAAATTATTGTGCATTTAATTTTAATATTACTTTTTAATAATATATAACAATGTTTCTGAACCCTGGTCCTGGAGGCACCCTGGCCTGTACATTTTAGTACATGTTTAGACTCTCAGCTTCAACACACTCCCTGCAACTCTGAAAGGGCTTGTTAATGAGCTGGTAAAGTTGAAAAACCTCCAGAAATCTCCAAAAACTTTCAATGGAACTCAACGTGCAGCGATTTTATTACTTTTAAGATATTTAAGTGACTCTGGAGCATTTCTATTGGTCCATTCATCATGAAATTCTGACTCAATGTAAAGAACAACTGCCAGACTCGCACTGAGCCAAATATTCAAGATGTCTGAAGCAGAACAGTTGTTTTATTGTTATTATATAACAGTCAACCAAACTACAGAAACAAAAAAAAATATGATGTCTTACCGAGCTTTCCTCTATCGGAGGTGGCGGGGGCTCACGGATGATCTAGAGAAAGAGAGAGAGACAGAAAGTGGTAAGAACGGGTCAGAGATTAATGGGCTCACATGAATCCCCTCATGCTGGTCTGTCAGGCCACATGCTCTCCAGAGCCAAAGCAACGCTTCTTTTTCTCCCCCTCTTTCACCAACATGTCAGAAAGCCCGAGTAATGCGTTCAATGTGGGCCAGAAAAGCAGATTACACAAAAACACATGGGCACAGAATTGCTTTCTTTCCTTCTCCCTACTTTTTTTCAGCAGTCTATTTACAAGCACGTTAGAATGACCCAGAAATCTGCTGGCCAGATCTCCTGAACTTGAAGCGGGCCGCTGGAGAGGGGGGCGGGGTGTGTGTGGGGGGAGTGTGGGGGGGTCTTGTGCGTGATTACACTCTCCATAGGCACGCGAGCACCTCGTGAGCAGTCACATGCTTGACGTCCTCCTGCTTTGTTGTTGTTTTGGAGGATTTTGGCGGGCTGGAGAGTTTCGGAGAATAAGAGGTGGTTCAGAAAAACAGAGAACATTTGAAAAACATGTCTCGGTGATATAAGCAGGTCTTGTGCCTGTTGTTTTCTACATGGAGATTCGAGGAAGGAAAGAGTGAGATTAGCAGGAACGTTCACTTCGCAGAGCGCTGTCTTCCTGCGGCGATGTAGAACGCTCTCTCTCTCTGTCAACAAAGCCTATTCTGAACATCTTGTAATAGCCTTGTGTGTTTTTCTTCAGCGTTCAAAGGTTCAGGGGGTTGGTGACTTCAGCGCTCTGGAAATAAATATGGCTGTGATAAATATGGCCATTCCTCTTGCAGAAATAGTGCACATGGTATTGTGCAAAGGTCTTTATAGAACAGCTACTTATCTGGAGTTCAGTGTCTCAAAAGATCATCTGAACCCCTTAAAGCCATTTTAGGACCTTTTTTAGTCACTTACCACTGTGAATTATTTGGCATCTATAGTAAATTACTCAGTAATGCCTAATGCCTAAACCAGTAACCACTATGAATTATTCTATGTCCATTATGAACTGTTCAGTGTCTATTATGAATAAACCAGTAACCACTATGAATTATTCTGTGTCCATTATGAACTGTTCAGTGTCTATTATAAATAAATCAGTAACCACTATGAATTATTCTTTGTCAATTATGAACTGTTTAGTGTCTATTATGAATAAACCAGTAACCACTATGAATGATTCTATGTCCATTATGAACTGTTCAGTGTCTATTATAAATAATCTTATAACCACTATGAATTAATCAGTATCTACTATGAGTTATTCACTGCACAGTATGAGTTAGTATGAGCTATTATTAGTGTCCACTATGAATTATTTAGTATCTGCCATAAATTATTCAGCATCCATTGTGAATTATTCAGTAACCACTACAAATGAATAAGTATCTATTATAAATTAACTAATAACCACTGTTGAGTGAACTGTTCAGTGTTCAGGAGTGGATAATGGGGGGTTTCTCACATACAAACAAAAATGTGACCCCCGGCTGTTTAGTAACATGAAGTCACACCCCTTCATTTACACATATCCACCTTTTCAAGCCTACGGCAGGTTAGTATGCCCTTATGCCCTTAAAACAGAGGCCATTTACATATGCAGCAGTCTTCAAGACATGGTAATTAAATTTGCCTGTGAAATTGTAAGTCAAATGGTCATGTGACATCGAATTATGACTGGTTTTGGTAGATAAACCCAAACAAACAGCATAAGCAGACCTAAACAATAAACCAGAAGAACAACGTAGGATAGAGGCCCTTCGACTGGGTGCAAACCCAGCAGCCTTCAGTCATATGGTTCCTTCTGCACATGTGCTGTAGACTGGATTTGTAGAAGTGAGCCCTTTTCTTTCCTTTAAAATGCTGCAAACAGTGCAAAGATCTATGCCCTTACTGCTCAATGTTTAATGTTTGAGCAGAAGGAGTACCTCTTTTTTCACCAGGTAGGAAATTAGTCATGCTAATAAAAGGCTCTGTTAGGCATCTGAGCCAGTGGGGCCGTGCCAGCCAAATAAATTCTCATGAATGTGAAACTGGACCCTATTTTTCTCCAAGTCAATCCAAATGCTAAAACATGCTAAAACACAGCGCGATTTCCCCTAGTAACCCTGAGAAGCTTTCCGAAACACAAAATCTGGGCAATCAAACCCCCTTGAATCTGACTGAGAGATTTGTAAGGTTGGAAAAACAGGGTTACCTTGTTAAAATAGACAGAAAGTCTTTTTCCACTTTCAGTTTCAAAGCTTGTAAAAACATTCATTTTCAATCTGTTTGCCCCAAAGACTTGAATGTGACCCAAATAAGTTCCAATAAAAATGAATGCAATCTACAAAACAAGAACTGAGCTCAGGAAAGGCTACTTTAATTAAGAAGGGTCGATGTGGGGGTGGGGGTGGGTGTAGGGGTGGTGAACTTGAACTTGCAGAGCTTGCAAATGCAGTGTGGAGATGGCCGGCAGTGTTCTCTATAGAAACTGATCACCATGGAACATGGAGAGTGTTTTGCTGGTTTGGAAAGAGCTTTGGCAATTAGACATGTGGCTTATTGCCTCTTTGGCCTTGTGTGAACCTAGCTTCAGAACGCCGAGCAAATTTCCAGGCCGTTCTACTATGGGAGAGACCGCATATCTCCCGTCATCTTATCTTTCCAGACACACATTCCTGTCTTGTATAATCCCTCGAGTGTGACCTCACTCAAAGCTGTTAGTTGGCTGAATTAGGAAAGGATCCGGAGTGAGATCTCTTGAGCTAGGTGGAGGTTAAACGGACACACGGCCCAGAGTCCAGGGTAGAGAATCTCGTCCCACGTCCACCTATGAAAATGACAACGCCGGATCATCAATAGCATTAGCTGCAGGGATAGGATACTAATAGCTGGCATATAGCTTAACCAGGTACTTTGTGATGTTTTCTCATAACACGCTAACCTATTAGCCCATTAGCTGAATTCTAATGAGGATGTTTATTTTAGTAGCACTTAGATCCCTGTTTACACCTGGGCACCATGCCACATGAGTATCGGGATTATACCTGGATATACACAGCTAAGACGCATTTCAACCAGACACAAATCCGATCCCTCAAACCACTTCAGGAGGAGGTCTGAGACCCATTTGAGCCACATGTTATAGCAGGGTAAATGCTGCCGTCTCTCCAAGACACATTCAGCAACCGGAACTCCTCCCAGTACACCCGAAACACCAGTAATAATTGCTGCTTAATGAGCAAATCTGCATTTTTCATCCCACTCAGCGATCAGATTTCAGTCTGATGAGCTGGAGACGCGTCTGATACTAGTCAGATACTAGTGCAGATCTTGAGACGACAAGGTCACCTGATGCAAATGACGAAGTGGGACGATGTCAAGATTGGTGTGGCGTAAAGGATAACACCATTACCTGCCAGTGAGCTACCATACCACGTAGGAGGCTGGGGTTTGATTCCCAGTATGGGTGACTAGGCTGCACTACACCAATTAAGAGTGATCAGGCAAGATTTCTAACACTTCACTAGCCCAGCACTGTAATACGAGTAAAAACTTCGTAAACTGGATAAGTGCATCAGCTAAATGCTATTACTGTAAGTGCAGCAACCTCTTAGATGTCCATGCTAGGCTAAAGGACACAGGAGTGATCAAGGGATGGCCGTATTTTCATTTTCATTTGAAACAAGGCTGAAATATCTCTGATTTAAGTATTCAGCTAATGGGCTGATAGGTTAGCATGTTATAAGAAAGCATCACAAAGTGCCTTTTAGTATCCTATCTCTGAAGCTAATGCTATTGATAATCCAGCAGATTATCAATTAGTGGTTGGTGTAGCATAGTGGGCACCAACCCTGCCCTCTCCATAGCAGACTAGGGTTCAATTCCAAGGCCAGGCAAGCCCACAACACTACACCAATAAAGGAGTCCCTGGGCAAGGCTCCTAACTCTACACTCGCCTCCTTGTAAGAGAGTCAGCCAAATACCATACATGTAAATGGTCAATTAATAGCTATCTGAACATGTGTAGATAAGCAAGGGAACCATCAACATCATTTATCCACCATGTAATTTAGGACTTAGCTAGCCATTTTTTTTGGTCCTCCTGCTTCTGAATTGCAAAAGCAGATTTACATTCTCTCTTGGGGTTAAGCACCCTGAGAAGTCAAAGGTGATATGGCTTTTAGGGGCACTGGGTCAATTTACACACCAGACCTGCATGGGACTAACAGACCCAGAGAAGTCTTGACAACCCGTTAAAAGGCGACTAGGGCATGAAACTGAATCCCAGATGACATCTATGGACTGCATATAACCCATGGGGACTAGAGGCGATAGACCTTGCGCCACGGTAAGCCAAAACAAACGTGGAATAAATCAGTGAAGTGTCCGGCAGCTGAGATGATTCAAGCCGAAGAAATGACCATGACCAACTGACCTGCTTTGAACGCAGAGGCATGCCTTCCCTCAGTGGAACCCCACTGTAAGCTTTCAGCATGCACAAAATGTGTTTTCCTCAAAAGAAAGCCCTGAGGTTGTCCAGATTCTGGGGTTGTTTTCACCAGCGCCTGTGAGCCTCTGTCACCTACACCACTGCACCCTTCATAAGAAATATCCAGAGCAAGCAAGGAGGTGTTCTGGTGAGGATCAGTGATCCTGGTGAGGAGTGCTGAAACCTAGGACCTTGTTTTCTCACGGCACTTTTAAGGCGACGTTGCTTTAACTCTTGGAACCCCCTGCAACCAATGGTCTTACTGGCTAGATTTTAAGGCTCATTTGGCAGGTTTATTCACTCACTGTGGCCAAGAATGGCCTACCTAGACAGGCACTACTATTACATCCCACCAACCACAAACTGTTTTATTTGTTTTATTGGTCAATTTTTTCCCTTTTTCTCTCAATTTGGTCCTAGCAATTAGCCTACCTGTTCATACCCATAGCACTAGCAATGCTCCCGACACTAGGACGGTAAGGACACATGTGAAGCCAGCCACTGCCTCTTTTCAAACTGCTGCCAATGTGGCACCGCCGGGCAGCCCAGGCACATTCAGAGCCTGATATACACTCCTCAGCTCTCCCCAGCCGGCCAACATCGCTTTAAGAGAGTGGAGAGAGCCTCCCCATCCCATCTACCCACCTGGAGAGAGCATGGCCAATTGTGCTCTCTCAGACTCCGGCCGCCGATGGCAAAGCGACATGGCTCTGGACCTTAGTGGCAGCGTATAAGAAGACTGCCGAGCCACTTGATGTTCTTTTTAAGTAAGTTTATGGACAGCATGGCAACTAATAGGCTGAGATGCCAGTTGCTTGACCACGTGCAAGTGCTCCTTTCTTCTGATGAAGGACAGCTTGGACTTATTTGGGAACGAAGGCTCCCCTCAGCCTTCTGTCTTGCACCCTGGCTAGTCTCTTTTAACATGTTCATGGGTTCACGTGTGGTTTCCCTGCTCACCCCCTCCCTAGGCCTACTGTTTACCTGACTTTCACGGTAACACTGAACATGTGTCCTACACTCACTCGCATTCTTATAATGTATGGCTTGATGTCACATCTGCTGTAGCTCGTGTCCAGTTATTCTTGTCTCTGTTATTTTTTCTGCTATCGACCAGAGGAGGATGGGTTCCCCTTTCGAGTCTTGGTTCCTCTGAAGATTTTCTTCTCTGAGAGGCTCAGACCCAGATCTCTGCAAAGCTGCTTTGACAACTTTCATTGTGAAAATTGCTATATGACTATATGGCAGAGACTTATCCTGAACTTTCCCCCGTAGACTGTCACTTTCTAGCCTTCCCAGGTCCACTGTTAATAGAGACCTGTCCAAAATATACTTCTCCATATTAAGGTTACATTCCTGTGAATGCACATTTCCTGCAGTCAAAGCCATTGCTGTACAGAAACGATTAATCTCACCAGAACTCACTGGCCATATAGGCATCAACAAGTCAGAGTCAAGTCAGAGTCAAGTCAGAGTCAATGTATCTGTGGTTAATCAAATAATGCCTGCAGTAATAATGTCTTGGACCCTACAACTAAACTACCAAGCGTTTACCTCAAAACAGTCTGCTACACTGACCGATCTTTGCTGGATCAAATGAAATGACAACATAGATAACGGAATATTACAACAGCCATGACATTTAAATTGCCTTTCCACAGCAATGTTCGATCTCCCAGTTGTTAGCTTTTCAGCACCAAGAAGACATTTGAAGAAAGATCTTACCACTGTGCAGCACAGAGGCCAGAACCACCACAGAAGAGCCAACACCAGCAGCAGCATCAGAATGAGCAGAGCAATTGCCAGGATCGTACCATCAGACTTTGAGGAAATAGAAGGTAGATTAGCATTTAAGTAGAAAGCTAACAATCCAACATGACCTCAATGTAGAAAAGCAGGGGGACAAGGCATGAAACTTTGGTCCAGATTTATTAAATGACTCAGCAGATCTACCATAGCATGAATAATGGGAATTTTTGGTTTGTTTAGGTTGATTATCATTGCAACTGCAGTTGAATAGAGAAGGTCAGATCATAACCTCAGCAAATGATCATGTGGGAGTAGCCTGTATGAGTGATAAAGAGAAGGAACTCTGAGAACTTAAGTGGCTTGAAGCTTGAAGTTCAAGTGGCTTCCTCTTTGAGCTAGAAGACCAGAGACCTCTCTGATAAGTGAAGCTAGGGCGGAGAGATATGACTGCTCTGGAGTCTAAGATAATTTTCTCGATTCTTCTGCACATCTTCTTAAATTCGCCTTTAAAGGCACCTGCATAGAAGATACATCCAGCACTGTGTGAAGAGATAATCTGAACCTAAAAAATTGAGGGCAGATTTGAGAAATTATTCATTTTCCCAATACGCATGTGGACGCATTGTTCTGGTGCTTAAAAAGGCTTTACCACAGGGTCACAAAAGCAGTGCAATGTAATGAATATAATAGTATTTCAATGGGGAGAGGCAGAAGACTGGATCTGGATAAATGGATGCACGAATCCACCAATTACAGATAAGAAGCAGATGATGGACACACAAATCCACCAGTTAGACATGGCAAAAGGCAGAGACAAGTATCTTGACCCATCTTAATAGCCTTGTAACTTTGGATGTGAGTCACGTACAATCTGGCAATTGGATGCAATGAAAATAGTGGGCTCTACAGATTCCGGGATTGTTTGAATGTTTTTTTTTTTACACGTAATTATCACAAAGATATTAATAGAAACATCTGGAAACATCAAATTTGACTTGCTGGCAAATTCATAGAGTCCAGAGGGTTAAAGGGAGGAAATAGGGTGGTGGTGGGGGGCGTCATGGGAAACTTTGTCATGGGACAGAGTGGGTAAATATGGGAATTTGTAGAATGTTACACTGGGAGCAGGTGGTGCTTCAGATGTACAGTATATTGAGAAGAAGATCACTTTGCTGCTCCATTAGAAGAAGAAGTAGAGTTGGGACTTGTATGTCTGGATGCTTTTACTTTCACTTTTTTCCCCACAATTTTTTCCTCTACCTTTTAGTCATGTCCAGTTCCCACCCACTGGCTAGGTCCACCCCCTATCACATGATGCCAGCATGTGCTTCTTTCATCACATACAAGGCAAATGCATCATTTTGATTTTGGCCACTTGTGCCACATCACTGAACCGCTCAATTTGATCACTTTTTTTCTTAGCGCTGCTTTTCTTGCATTTAATATGCAATAGCTCATTAACATAAGGAATATGATTGGCTTTTACAGTGGACGAGAAAATAAACCGGCTCACCGTGATGCACATTTCGCATGCCACATCACTGATAGCACTGCCAGTTTTACGAATCTGGGCGAGGGCGTTACCGTGGTAACAAAACCTTGTATCTGTGAAACAAGGGATTTTTAGGAGAAGGACAGACCGTCCATGACTTTAATGTTGTGAAGATTTTATATGCAGTCACTCTGGGCCATTGTACTGGTCCATTTCTCATGACATATTCATACGTCAATGGAAAAAGCAGCTGGTGTTTTCTAATGGTGACTGCAGAATCAAAAAATGAGTTACAAGGTTCTGACATGACGCGGAATGTTTAGTCACATAGTGAAAGAATATAATGACATCATGATGTCTTTCATATGAGAAGACTGTTAGTTTTGAAATGACACCCGTTACGGTACGGTTATTAAACCAGGGGCCGAGCAGACACGCAAGGAAATTCAACAGGAGACACTGCAGCACCATATGCTTGTGGGGAGCACATGGAAGCGCCTAAATTTGGCAGGTTAAAAACCCTATTGCTTTACAACTGGCACTGATTTATAAGCACTGGAAATGCCAGCAGGCCATTTATTTGTTCACTTTGTTTGTTTCTCTCAGGCTTTGGTTGGAAGCTGCTATAATCCAGGCATTCAATGAAAGCGTTGTCATAAAAGGTTTGTGTAAAGTTTTCCTATTTTATTATGAATTGTATTTTTGATTTTAATGACGATCACAGTTTCATTGCCACCTGCTTTCTGAAAGACAAAGGAACTGCTGAAAAAGTACTTACACAGCCCACAGTGGTGATGGTCACTGAGCTGGAGATGAAACTAAGGCCTTCATTCATGCTCACATAAAGGGAAGCCGCCCTACAGCACACAGGGATTAAGTAAAAACAGGGTCCAGGGCTCCAAGACATTTAACAACAGTGGGACCCTTTTTGGTTAGAAGTCCTTTCATAAAACCTAAAGTAAACTAAACAACATCACTTACGTCCCTTCTTCTCGAAGTACTGGTGCAGGACAAAGCAGATACGTGTCTTCAACTACCAGCGGCTTCACCACTAGAAAAGAAGAGAGGCTCCCGTTACGACCTTTCGCACAGTGCACAGTGTTCACTTGAAAACATTACACTTGATCAGACCGATTCCACAATAAATCCCACATCTAAAAAGCTGGATGCCCAAAAATGTCTGCTGTTGTTGTTGCTTTTGAAAGGGATGTAGATATTCCACCTAATATCCATGATGGAAAACTGATTCCTTCAGTTTCGTAGCCCAAAGGCCCGGCTGTTTGCTCTGGCCGGAGTCTGACATACCGCAGCTCTGAGGAAACCGACACGTCGCCTGCATGCATCTCTGAGAGATCGGACTGGATGAGGAGGTCCAGGGAGGAGAGGAGAGAAGAGAAGGAGCTGTCGGGCGTTAGGAGACTCCATGCTCCGGAGAGCCAAACCATCGCTTGGGCCAAGACAAACCCAGTGACATATCGGATTCTTGAATTTATCCCTTCCATCATACATCTCTGCTGGGTCAACCCGGGAGATGGTGGAGGATCTGGGGTGTGAGGAGCGACTCCCTAAGGGCATACTTGTGCAGACAATAGTCTCCGGAACCTTTGCATTTATTGGAAACGGTTCCAAGCCAAGACCCAAGAGAGGTCAGCTTGCTTCTGATGCAGCGCCAGAAGTATATGCATGCTGGTGGAATGTCTTGGTAGTATGTCGCTGGGTTTTATTGGATTGTTTACCCATGCCATGGGAGTGAGTGTCCTATTTTTCTGCTAAGTGAAGACATGTGCTTAGAGTTTAGCCTTGGGAAATAGATTACTGAGAATCACTGACAATGCAGATTTCCTCGCAGTCTTCGGAGTGGGTGGCTGAGCTCGTTAGGGTATGAAATCATGTTATGCGTTATGTAAGCTATTGTTATTTGTGTTGCATAAAAAACAATTATAATATAATATAATGTATATATATATAATATAACTCAATGCCCAGCACTTTATTTTAAAGCATTGCTCCAATGAGCTGGCGTGGACAACTAACTTTATAGAGCAATTTTCCCAACAATGTTAGGCCCCGCCCATGCATATCCTCCTGTACACCAATGCAGGCGTTTCACCAAAATGAACCCGTACTGGGCTGGCATGTTCATGTGAGTGTTTCCAGGTCATTCTGGTCTTCTCATGTCAATGTTAGAAAACACTGCTGGTCTGGGTAAGATTTTTAAAGACTTGGTCTGGACTCCATGTGACTTGATATGTCCCAGTTTTGGGCCTTGACTTAGTCTCGGCTCTAACAGTCTTGACTACAACACTCTTAGGAAGACCATCACATCCATCACCACTCGGGGGTGGGTGGAATGCGGTTAGTTGCCAACACTTAGCATTGATGTACTTGACAGCTTTGCTTCTCCAGGAGCAGCAATCTCCTTCCTTCAGCTGGTAAACACATGTAGCAACACATGGCTCCTTTCCGCGGAGACCCTTTAATCCTGAAGGTGGGAGGTATTAATAGGGAAGGAAGGAGAAGACAACAACCAACCAGAAGGAGGTAATGATTCCGCGGGTCACAGCTACTCGAGGATGGCCTAATTTTGTCTGGAACTACTTAGAGTGTCATTACCCCTTTTCTGCAGAAGACCCCCTTCAGTGTCTACAGTAGACAAGAGTAAACAAACAATCTGCCCTTGCACATAGGCCTCTAGTACGTTCTCTGTGGTTCTGAGAGGGGTAGGGGTGGTCTGGCCCCCCCAAATTGCTTTCATATCAAGAGCCTGGTCTTTTTCTTTTTTGCTTGCTGGGGGATTCTGGCCTTTAATTGGGCACAAAAATTAACATGGTGTCTCATCTGAAGTGACCTGCTTTCATCCAGGCAACGCCTGAGGTAGTAGGAAGCCAGAGACAGTCGGGCGCCAAAGCTGGTAGCAGTTTGCAATGTAGTACAGTGAGATTGGAGGCAGATGACTGGACTTTGATCTTGAAAGGTCCAGTCCAGAAATGGAATTACAACTGTTCAACTGCTCCGAGGCATATTGTTCTCAAAGGGTCAGTGCATATGAACTGGCTAGTGCAATCTCTCTTATCCCATTAGACTGATGTGAGACGGAATGTGGAGGGCTGAGGGGAGGGAACCAGACTACGGCTGCCATAATTACCATAATCTATTAAAAAATTAATAGACTCTAAAACAGGTTCTCAATGAATCTGCTTAGTTAGTAGTTTGTTGATCGAATCTGCTGCTTGCCATCAGCAGCCAGAGGCCAAAAGAGCACAATTGGCCTTGCTCTCTCAGGGTTGTTGGAATTGTCCTTCCAAATAGGGTAAAAGCCACGTTTAACAGACTTTCCACAAGGGGGAGCCTTTAATTTACTTCATTGTTCATCTTTGAAAGGGAGGAAACTTACACCTCACAACTGGATGTATGTTTGTACTGGCAAATATCAATAATAAGAGGTAAAACCACATTTCTGAGGTTATAAATTACACCTATATGAAGAAGAAGTGAATACGAAGTACAGTTATTTGTTTACCTCGAATTTCAGAGAGCTAACCGGCTAACTGAATATTCCAATGATATTAAATGAAGGCTTTACTTAAGGATTTACTGTAAAACTGTGATATGCAAGGTCCATAATCTGCCACTTGAATGTCTGTTACAAGCTTCAAGCTTCAAAGTGTGGGAAGTAAGTGGAAGTAAATGGTGCCAAAGTGACACTAAAATTCCCATAAAAAAATTAGTAGAATTTTGCCTTATCGTAGCTATTGTAGCTGTGGTAATCAGACTACTTCCAAAGTGACCTTTTCTGCTGTATACAAGGTTTTCTCTTTAGAAAATAGCCCACTATTTTTGACATGCTGCTGCCTCAGGAGCTACAGCATATTGAGGCTCAAGGCTTTCGATAAAACTGCATGTAGGATCAGCTTGGATTTGCCTGAAGGCCACTGCTTGTGTGGCAACAGCTATCCCTTATATATCTCGCTACTGGCACAGATCCATGCTATAAAACCCCCAAATGCACCTTTTGAAAACTTAGAGGTTCATTCTCAGAGACCGAACAGAGTTGGCACTCATTCGATAGGAGCTGTAGATTTATTCTGTACTGGAAAGACTAGCAAAGTAAAGCGTGCTTGGAACCATGGGACCATAGAACCACTGGGCCATCCACATAGTAACTGCCCAACCAAGTCAGAAAGACGTGTTATGTTAGCCTGGGTTATTTAAGCTTGTTTAGTGTAGGTTTTCAAGCTCAATCAAATCGTTTATATTCATGAGACCGTTTGTAGAGTACAGCCTAAAGGCTAGTTCTTGTTAGTGATGTTGTTAGCTGTTCGTGCTACTCGGCTTACTTACTTCTGGTGAGCGTGTCGTTAATTCTGAAGCTGCACAGAACTTTGTCCACATTCCTGGCATGGAGGAACCCGTTTCCTCTCACAACGACCTGGAACGATTCTGTGGGTGAAGAACATATACATAATAAGTCCTTAAGGAACTCTATATAGAACAATGGCAAAGGAAAGAACTGTTTGTGTGGCTAAATAGTTATTTAAGTGATTTTTTACATTGGTGGAAATGGGAAAGGTCCAAAAACCCATTTCAATACTGTGTAGAAACCTTTTTATTTATAGAACGACAACGATCGATCCAATAGTCAGCATTAAGAGACTGGGATTATGGGGTTGGGATTGGGGGCTAATAAACCTAGATGACGGTCAGTGTATAATTCTGTTTGTTGAATGGTACTGTATGGGGAAGGTCCAAACCAGGTCAGAACAGTGAATCTAAAGACAGAAGGTCAAACTGCTTATGATGATGAACTGATAAGACGGATATATGTGAATAAGCCCTTTTCCGATTGGTCATTCTGTACTATGCCTCATTTAAAAAGCACTCCAGGCTGAAACTTTCCTTATAACTTCATCTTGAGCAGACGGAGCTAAACTGTAGGTGGATATATGCACTTCAACCTGAACAATCCCAACGTTGTTTAACAAGGTCATGGTCTACACGGTCCAGCAATTTAAAAAAAAAGAAACGCAACGAATGAGGTTTGTAGCTTCACCCATAAGAATCACAACAAATCTAGTACAGCCAAGGTCAGAGATCACCAACCCAACCGACTACGCAGATCTAGTTTTGGACTGAAATGAAGAAAAATCTACCACCATACTGATCCTAATCTTGCATCGATTGACGACCATCTCAGTTCCTCTCCAATGTCCCTGTGTTTAAGTCTTCTGAAATCTGATGTGACTCTACGCCTTAAAATATAGCTCTCAAGTTCGAAAAGACGCTCTTTGAGGGTTGTTCTGACCGCTGACCGGTCTTCCCGACATGACTCTTTTAAGTGCCGACCACCGATTCATGAGGGTCACTTTTTACTGCACAGCCTGTAAAGAGCTAATCCCATAAATCCACTCAGTGCATTCCTAAACAAACCGCTCACATTCACTGAAGCATTCATTGTCTTTGTGAACCAGCAACACAGGGCTCTTATTTATGCCTGCATTGACAGAAAAGTCACTTATCCCTTGAGTTAGTGGGCGATTCAGAGTGTTTGATGGAGGTTCTCACTGTCCATGCTTAGCCAGATCAATAGGTGTTGGGCACTTAGATATTATTGGGCACTTATATATGGATACATATGAGATATTTATGAAAACACTCACCTCCGGCACAGATACTGGACGGTTCTGCTGCAAGGATCTCTATGCAAGATCTCCTTAATATCTAATGGGAACAGAAATCACAGTGTAAGGACGTGGAGTGGTGTTAGCCACATTTTGAGCTAGTCAGTTAGTGGAGCTACCATGATTTTACGCTAGTCCAGTAGTGGAGCTAGCATAGTACAGGGCTAGTCCGTTCATGAAAAGAGACAGATTTTGTGGACTAGCGACTGGAACTAAGATTTTGTCTA
This sequence comes from Salminus brasiliensis, assembly GCF_030463535.1. Lineage (NCBI taxonomy): Eukaryota > Metazoa > Chordata > Actinopteri > Characiformes > Bryconidae > Salminus > Salminus brasiliensis. Next base: position 41,701,863 of record NC_132883.1, on the reverse strand, counting down.
TTAATGGAGTCTGAATGATTTTAAGGCTATCAATGGAGCTAGCATACTTTAAGCGAGCCCAATGGTGGAGCTAGCATAGGATTGGGCTATGTTTCAAATCATGTTTAGCAGGATTTTGAGTTAGTATTTGTGGAACTAGCTCCAAAAGTGGAGCTAGCATAACACTGGGCTGGTCTGTTAATGATAATAGCTGGATTTGGTGGAGCTAGCTAATGGAGCTAGCATGATTTTCTCTATTAATTCAGTCAGAATGATTTTAAGGTTATCAATGGAGGTAGCATGATTATGAGTGAGCCCAATGGTGAAGCTAGTTGGACCCATATTTTATTATTTTTTATTTTTATTTTGAGCTAGTTGTGTTGTGGTACTAGCTACAATGATTTTGAGCTAGTCCGGTTGTGGAGCTAGCATAGGACTGGGCTAGGCCTTTAGTGGAAACAGTAGGATTTTGCTTTTAGAGCTAGCATGATTTTGAGATTCTCTACAGTGGAGTTAGCATAAGGCTTATGGCTATCAGTTGAGCTAGCATGATGAGGTGATTTGAGCTAGTCCAATAGTAGAGTTAGCATAGTACTGGGCTAGGCCTTTAATGGAAAAGCCGGAGTTTGAGGTAGTTTGTTTGTGGAGCTTGCTGGTGGAGCTAGCATGAGTTTAAACTAGTCTATTTATGTAGTTATCATGAGTGTGAGAAAGTTAATAGCTTCCATTAGGACCTTGACGTCAGGCTGTCCCCAGCTTAGCATGATTTGCATTGACTACACAGAACTTCAGTGATCTTCACTGGTCACATAGCTCACGTGAAGTGAAGTACGTCTAAGCATCTGCCATTTGGTAACTGACCCTTCACTGTGGTGTCAGTGCTTCCCTGCCAGCATACAATCCATCTTGGGGTGTCTTCTTTGCTGGACTCTTCAACTCTGGCCCTCATATGCATTGGAAAGCCTTTGTTTGGACTACCACCTACTGTATGTGTGGGTCTAAGGTTCTTTCGTTCTGTACATCTACTTTCCTTCTCGTTTCCTCCTGTAGTCCAGCGAAATGTGCACTCAGTGCCCTAAGACCCCGCTGATTTACAGCCCTCTGTCATTCTCTTGGGTTCGGGCCAAGCGATTTCAGCATGAAGTTAATTGGCAACAGATGCCGTCCGGCTGCAGCAACTTCAGTCTCTGCTCTAGGAACAGTCAACTATTGGCCCAAGCAGACAAGTCTTCACCCAAAGAACGCCTCCTTTATTTCCTCTCTTAGCTCCCTACCTCCTCCCTAACGTTAGACGAATTGTTCAACATAAATGAATACCTATGAATGCAACAAGAAAGGACCGAGTGAACGTGCTTTGATGCGGACTGGGTGGACTCCAGCACACTGCGGGATCAAATGTGGTCAGGGCGAGCGCACAGCAGGCCCTTTTCAAAAATCTCGGACTGGTGTGAGGCCGGCTTCCTGACCCGACCCGAATATTCCAGTTTGTTATTCTTTATTTCTGTGCTTCTTCCTGTTTCATTTTTCATTAATAATATTTAAATGAAGGCCTGAATGCTTGAACCCTACAGTGAAGGGGGGCTGGGAACTTATGCTTAGGGCATGCTGGCATGGTTCGGATCACTTGTCCACAATGAGTGAAGGGTCAATGCAAGAGTATTCTGACTGATCACTTTTTATACTGATGGGAATGGTCTTGGCCAGGATGACAATGACCCATCCAGAGGGCACGAGGGGTGACTGAATGGTTAGCAAGTATGAAAGTAATGTAAATCTTATGCTCTGGCCTTTGCAGTTTGATTTTGGGGCAACGTGGTGGACACACCAGTTGATGGGACGGATATGTATCCGTCCAGTGATAAAAGTTCTAGTCAAGGTGAGATCTGGAAGACCAAGAAAACTCTTGGCTGCCAAGGACCCATAGGAAGCCATCAGCAGCCAGAGTCAGAGAGAGCATAATTCGCCTTGCTTGCTCAGGGGGTGGGTTGATGGCACTTCCTTCCCAGATCGGGAAGGAGGAGTGTGATGTTGGTCAGTACAGTACAGTCACTAAGACTGAGATGTGCGAATCTTGTATTTGACCCTTATCCCACCTGCATTAGGAACAGTGTGTTGGCAGCCAATCTCTGCATAGAAACTCTTACCGAATCAATGACGCTCTGTAAAGCCTCGAATCCATCATTCACTGGGAAGACATGATCTTTGCTGTCTGCAATATTGGCAAGCTGTGATGAGATTATGAGAGATATACAGTTTGTTAATCCATCAGTCTTCCGATTTCTTTTTCGTGCTTTTTATTAACCATGTGCAGCAAAGCAACAAGCACTCATACCTGTGTTTCATTGAAGTCTTTCACTCCTACACAGTAGACAGAGGCCCCTAGGCTGCGGGAGCGATTGGCCTAGCAAAGAATACACAAATGAAAACAAAAGCAAATCAGACGCTGAATCTAAAAATGCCATGGAGTTTGTGTTACAGGCATAATACTGTGTCTCAAAGTTCTCATTTTGTAGTGGCCAAAACATTAAGTCTTCATTTCTGAGACCCTCAGTCACCGGCAATCTTCCATTCCTGCTGCAAAACCAAAAATGTAAGACTTATATAACGGCATATTGGTCAGGTAGATACAGCCTACTTAAGCCTACACTCATCTACAATGTTCAGATACCAGTGTTAGCAAGACCTCTTCTATCTCAATCATTGTTCCTCACAATAAAAACAACCTCAAAATGACCTCTTCTCTCCCACAGACAACTCCCTGGACTTCATGTTAGTTTATACTAGGGATGTCCCGATCCAGGCATTTTTATTGGGTCAGGTATCTGCTTCTAAGGTTCCGATCTATTTCCGATCCTGTATCTGGTGTCCGTTGGGAGCCATTAATAGACATGATCCTCATCTGCTGCAGACGAACCCTAGACAGAGTTCATTTGTGACGTTATTATGGTGGCCCAACCCAAAAGAGCTTAATTTGAATTGATTTGAGAAGTGCGGCGACGTTTCCAGTTAGCAGCAAAAACTAAAGCTAAAGTTGGCTTCTAATGCTAACTCTCCATTCCACCTTAAATAGTGCCGCAGTTACAGGGTGTACATTTCAACAGCAGAGCGTAACTGCTGCGTTATTTAAGGTGGAACGGAAAGTTCAGGGAGGAGGAGAACTTTAGCTAAGCGTTAGCTCAGAGTCTCGCTGTAAATGCTGTGATGCAGCAACAGCAGACGGCCACAGAGCAGCAGGTAAAGAGTGTGTTGGCTAATCTGTTAGCTAATAATAAGAAAACACCAAGTGCCAAAAACACCCAGTTTGGTTGTAGTTGTGCTCCTTCCATTACATAGAGGAGCTAGAACTGTAGTTGCTTCACTTTTGAGAGACTCTACACTGTGCATGCTGGCTAATATTTTTAATCGCTTGAACAATGGATGGACCAAACGTCTTCAGGGATCAAAAACAGAATAATTGGCCTTGTCATTTCAATCATTTTTAGAGGAGACTGTAGCTGCAATTGTCAGATAATTCCCCAAATGCCAGTATGAGGAGGTCCATCCTAGGATCCATTTTTCTGGTCTACTGTGCAAATGTGCCATGACTGACCCACTTTCTCAGTGCAAACTAGGCAGAGGGGAGGAGAGTACACTCTTGACCCTCAACTCAAAAAGACAGAGAGAGAGATCAAAGCTTAGCTTGGTGATGGATGAGAAGTTTGGTGGTGTTTTAATGTGTGCCAAGGTGAGCAGTGTGCCTGATTTATCCTAGTTTCTCCACCTACTTTCCTTTTCTCCATGTGCGTCTGTTTACTTGCTGGGCCGGAGTCTCTGCTTTCCTTTAACTCTCAATGAACCACATGTTTTGACACACGTTGAACTCATTACCTGAAGCTTGTTACAGGTAGGTGGGGAAAAGGGGCCTTTAAAGGTAGACCATATGACTTTCCATGCCAGCATGAAAGTGTGAAAGTGACCTCACTGTTTTCTCCCTATGCTCTTTGTGCCTACCTCTCGCTCAGCATAGTAGAAGAGATCCTCATGCAGTTCTCCATCTGTGAGGGCGATGATGACACTAGCTGTGCGGTAACCTGTTCAGAGCCACAAAGCAGACTTTTTTAAGAAGAGCGTCCCACATGTGGACACTGACACATACATTTTGCTGGCATTTTGACAACAAATAATAGATGGAAATCAAGCCAGTTCTAATGCTAATGTTAGTAATGTAGTACACAAGTCTGGTGGTCTTTGAGCTCTGAGAGTCTGGACTTTTTCTTCAACAGTATTTGTACTTGGACTTTTCTTGTACACAGTAGTATTTGTAATCAGACTTGTCTTGGGCTCAATAGTATTTATACTTGGACTTAGTAGTATTTTTACTTTAAAATGTCCCATATTCTGTAGTATTCAGACTTAGACTTCAGACAGTATTTGTTTTCAGACTTGGTTTTAACATTATTTAAACTTGGACATGTCTTAGGCTGATTCTTACTTGGCAGTCTTTGTACTCTGACTTGTCTTGGACTCAATGGTATTCATGCCCAGACTGGATTGATAGTGTTTGTACTCAGGTTGAACCTTTGGACTTGAGGGTCTCAGACTCGGACTTGTCTTGGATTCAACAGTATTTATACTTGATCTTGGTGGTATTTCTACTTTAAAATGTCCCATACTCAGTTGTATTCAGACTTGTCTTTGACTTGACAGTATTCATACTTGGACCCAGTAGTATTTGTTTTCAGACTTGGCTTGGATTTAACAGTATTTGTACTTCAACTTGGACTTAACCGGCTTGGACTTAACCATATTTAAATTGGGACGTGTCTCAGGCCCATTCATACTTGACAGTCTTTGTACTCTGACTTGTCTTGGACTCAGTGGTATTTATGCCCGGACTGGTTTGATAGTGTTTGTACTCAGATTGTACTTTGGACTTGATAGTATATGAACTTTGATCAGTCTCTGACTTCAACAGTATTTATACCTGGGCTTGACTAGCAGTTAATAGTATTTGTACCTGGACCTGTCTTGGGCTCAATAGTATTTATACTTATATGCTGTCCCATATTCTGTAGTATTCAGACTTGTCTTTGACTTGACAGTATTCATACTTGGACCCAATAGTATTTGTTTTCAGACTTGGATTTAACAGTATTTAAACTTGGACGTGTCTTAGGCCCATTCTTACTTGATATTCTATGTACTCTGACTGGTCTTGGACTCAGTGGTATTTATACTTGGACTTATTATTATTAGTATTTCTACTTTGAAATGTCCCAAACTCAGTAGTATTCAGACTTTGTCAGTCTCTGACTTGACAGTATTCATACTTGAACCTGTCAATACAGAATGCTTAATCAAATGTAATTCCTTACATAACTATATAAATCATTACAGCTATAAAATGTAATTAATAAACTAAAAAAATGGAAATAATTACAAGGTGTTGGGTGATATTTACATGGTGAACATGTGAACATACCCTCAGAGTTCCCGTAGTAAATCTGTTCACTCGCCTAGAAGACAAATGAAGTGAAAGTCAGTGTACTGTAGACTGTACTGTGATTAATTCTGTCAACAAGCAAGGAACTAGTGCTAGCTTGGCTGTGAAAGCCATCGAGAGAAATCACTAATGACATCTCTGGGCAAAAGGCCATGAATATGTCATCTATTCTGGATACATGAATGAGCCAAGATGGCTACTATCACTGACTCACCCTTTGAATGCCCTCATGCATGAATGTGTCTCCTCCTGGCTGAACTCTCTTGAGCTCCTCCAGACCTTTGCGAATTTTTTCTCTGTCGAAAACAGAAACACAGTGAAGTGTTTTAACTGCTCTCCATATCAAAAAGTCATCCCAATACAGCATCACAATTAAACATAAGTAGCAAATGACATTGTATAGTGATCCTCAACCCTCTTTTATTGTCATAATAAGGAACAGTGTGAATGACATATCAGCAGAATTCATATAGAGCTGTGGAAAAGTCAGAGACCCCCTTTCTTAAAGAAAAAAAGATTTCGCCATACAGAGGAAATTAGAGACCATTATGGCTTCAGATTCAGAAAACATCTACAGGTGTTTCTGTCCATCCTTCCACTGGGAGAGGACAACTTAACCCTTTAAACCCCAGGTTAATAATTCAGTTATTAATCCTAAAGCGAAAACTACCGTATAGGCGCTTAGCTTATCGTATTTTGTGGAGTCCCACAGGGGTCTATTTTAGGGCCTATGAAATTATAAAAGTTGGGCTAACATAGAGAGTTTAAAGGGTTTAGGGGGTTAACACTGTGGGTCTGAAAGGACGTGGAGCTGATGGAGAAGAAGTTCTCACTGAGAAAAGCAAACAGAGAGTAAAGGAGAATAAACTGTTGATGTTCTTTGAACAATGGATTGACCACTCCAGACCCCAACACCATTGAATGTGTTTGGGATGATTTTTGGATGGGGAAACCTTCCCATGGGGGTGGTCTTGAGCAGCTGGTTTTGGCTTTACAGAGTGAGTGTTTTGGAGTCTCCAAAAGCTTAGATCTAAGCACAGTGTTCAGGTTGTTACTCTGAGCAGAGTCTGGCTTTGTGTACTCCAGTCGGTTGGAAAATTCATTTGAGCCCCAATAGCCACGTCGGCAGGGCTCGGCTAAATGTAGAGCTTTTCCTTGTAAAATAATTTGATTTGGGGGGAAAAGTTAAAAACATAAAATTGATTTATTGAGTGTGGCCTATTAGCTGGTTTGGAAGCCAGCTAGACACTGGATGCAATCAGATATCGTGATATCACCTTTACTGGAACAACCTCTGTCTTTCATAATGCACCTTTAATTCTTTACTTAAAACAGATTAGGCAGCTATTAAGAGAGGCCGCTGCTAGCACCTATTAGAAGTAACGACTTCTAGCTGCTGTTGGCACTGGAATTAGCAAGGCAGATGGTCCGGAAATCAGGCATGTATGAATTTGGAAAGAAGGAAGACAGTAAACATCCCACACTTCTCCCAGACACATGGAAAAGCCTTGCTCACAGAGATTATTGCCATATCCAAGTCACAAAAGTGACCATTTTTGCAAAGCTGGGAAACACATGTTGCCTTGGACAGACTGATTTAAGTCTTGGAGACGATGGCGACGTCAAGGGAAGGCCTGGAGCAGTTGTTGCGTTCTGTCCGGTACTGTATGGGTCGTTAACTTATGCCAAATCAGACTCAGGGTGTTCAGCCCAGATGGAATCATAGATTATCACAGGAAGTGTAAAATGTGCGATGATTAGACTTTGCCATGAGAAACCTCTAATCTATATCACTGGATACTACCTGTTGTCAGTGTTAGAGGTTTTAAGGTCCATCAAGGCTGTGATTTAACATGGAAGCATCAGTTGCATTCATAACATCTTTATTGTTGGATACGCTGGATTTTTTCCCCCAGTCTTACATTTAAATCAAGTTACACATTTTGTTTAATGAGTGTAGAGTTAAGAGTCTTGCCCAATGACTGAATTATTGGTGTAGTGTGGTGTGCCTGCCCAGCTGGGCCCAGCTGAACCCTAGTTTGCCATGGGAGATGCGTTGTCCCTACATTATACCAACAGTTCTCTTGTTCAGACACAAGGATTTTTGACTCGTAACAATAGTGGAACTATTTCTGGTACTATATAGAACCATTTTAAACATGGTAAAAAGCAGGAGGAACCCCTAGACAGTCTACACTGGCTGGTAACTTTCCCAACCATCTAGGGGTCCTTGTGGACCAGCATAGCACCATAGAGAAGAACCATGTAACCAGGTAAAGAAACTTGAGTTGTCATACACTCAAAAAAAAAAAGGTTCCAAGTAAAGGTAATGGTTCTACTGTATACAGAACTATTACAACACAAAGATGGTTCTATATAGAACTTTTTTTTAAATGTATCCTACACACTCACCTGTCCTCAGTTAGCCACATGAGAATCCTGCCCTCAGTGGAGAACACGATGAAGGACATTCGTAGCTGTGGACTGAGATGAACAAACAAATGATCAAGTGACTTCAACTGATATTAACGTACTGCAGTGCACAGAAAAAACTGCTGACTTGCTGAATTAAAAAAGACAAATTTGTATATTCGCTAGCATATATTTGGTGCTTGTGCTCCAATGCTAATGTAGCTAACAAGTAATAAATTATTGTCAACAAATAGCAGCATTAGCACTAAGAATTTAAGGGGCTGTCACAACATTAACAAAGCAAAACTCTGCCTGACCAGGACGTTTCAGAGTACCCTCATTCTGACTGGTTAGAGGGGTCGTTAGACCCCCATTCTTGTCTGTACTCGTGTTTCTGTGATCTTGTGGAACGTCATCAATTGCAGCCCAAGTACTGTTCCATTTAGCCAAGTACAGTCAGCTGAACGCCGGATGTCTTCTTGTTCCGCCCGTGTTATCGAGGACGATTCAGGACATGACCAAATATCCTAGAGTGCATCCTGCACCTGCTGCTGTACCAATTGCAAAAATTATCGTACAGCGTCCTCGTGTCCTTGGGAGTTTGTACTCACTAGTCGAAATTGCCAAGTCAGTACTACCAAGTACACCAACTTGCTGTACCTTGTATTGAGAATCACCCACTGTCTTCCAAAATAATCCCGCCCAACTCCCAAATCCAACAGAGGATGCACAAACGGTCAAAAACATCTACCAATGAAAAGGACCAACTTTTTGCAGTCCCTCGTTTTGCAGTCAATAGCTCAATAATGTCGGGCCTATAGCGGAAAGCATACCATCACTTTCTTGCAAACACCTCAGATCTCCAAAATAACATCTTTACAGGAGAGGGAATTATTCCATGTTATTTTGGAGCATTTCTATTGGTCCATTCATCATGAAATTTGGACACAATGTAAAGAGTAACCTGATTTGAATTAAGTGCAACCATTTTTGAGGGACATCAACGATAAACAGGTGAACAACCAACATAATTAGACAGCATTTTAAATCATTTCAGAACCACACTGAAGCTTCAGCTTTGGTCCCTTTTTTGACATGATAATCAGTGGTTCTAGCTAAGTTACCCTCAGAGCTCCAGTGGAAAACTAAAAAAAAAAATAGTAACAGACTTAGAACCCAAACATGTCCTGGCTGATTGACTACATCTGGTGTAAAAGCAGACTATGTCAATATGAATGAGTGCCATGATCCCTTAACGTCTGCAGAGCAGGATTTGATGGCTGAGGGTCACTTTGAAGGTGGTGTAAAAGCTGTGACTGAGACAGTAAATGTCACTCCACTGAGAATCCATCGCAGCGATGCGTTTCAACGTCCTGAAATTGGCTGTGATTAAACGCAGTTTCGGAAGAGTCCAGCTGACCTCTCCGAATTAAAAGTGCTCATCTGTGCACTCGCATACTCAGCTGACATCTGGAGCGCCTCCCCTCCTACCTTATGAACTTATGAGCCAGATGTTCCACAAAGCTATAGATCTCGTTCCAGTGATGCTGTACGCTTCCAGACCTGCAGAGAGAGGACCAGACACAAGTCAGGTTTAGAGCTTACTCTCGAAACAGACGTACGGATGCAAGCATTTCTGATACATTTCATTTCACAAGGTCAGGACTGAGGTCCAGTCACACCAGCATTGCATGAGAAGAAATAACCACAATCAAGAGTTTATCCTGATAAAATTAGGATAAAAAACCTTCAGTTAGCTAGCTGGATAACCTCAACATTGTATTTATTAATGGTTCTCAAGTTAGTTAGCTAGTTGGCTTGCTAACAATCACCTTTGATCATTTTCTTTTCCTCACAGCAGTGTCTCCAGCCACTGCTAATCTACCTGACTGGCCTTACCATCTCGTAATTTAGCTGACCGCACAATTTTACAGTTTTACTGTGGTTCTAGAGTAAGATTGCTAGATTGCTAGCAAACAGCTATAACAAATCTTACTGCAGTGTAGCTAAATTGCTAGCCCTAGCTAGTCTAGCTTAATTGCTTACTTTAAATATAAAGGTTCTTGGCTTGCATATGTGGTTCTAGAAACAGATTTTAGCTGGTATAGAACTTCAGGCCTTCTCTCCTAAACGTAAAGGTTCTTGGCTTGAATACGTACAGACCTGTTCTCTCAACCAACCAAAACCATCTATATCAACGTTACCAACAAAATGTTATGGTTAGACTTGCTTTGCACTTGCTCTCCTAAACCTAAAGGTCCTCGGCTTATATTTGTGGTTCTAGAAACAAGTTTTAGTTGGTATAGAACTTCATGCCTGCTCTCCTAAAGTTAAGGTTCTTGCATATGTGGTTCTAAGGTATCTATCTATATCAACTTACCAACATATTTTTATGGTTACACTTGCTCATAGTCCTATTATTAACCCTATTCCTCTGCCTCCAGCACTTGGGCCAATCATTCCTGTATGTATCGCATATCTAGCAAACCAAACGGCCTTTACCCAAATGACTCTTTTCAAACATAGTCCAGCCAAATGATCCTGATAGCATATGACACAATGTAGCCGTATTTTAAACAAAGGCCTCGGCCTGCTAACTGCTGTTGACCGATGTGAACTGATTGTGTGCTGATTGCGTGGGTCCTCCATGACCTGCCATGATCTAATTACCTCATTGTCAAGGCCCATGTTTGTCTTTCTCATTTTCAGAGCAATTATTACATCATGAAGCCAGTCTGGTGAGTGCATTTGCTT